>NW_007234130.1:0-13364 GCF_000164805.1 Carlito syrichta | reverse complement strand
CCAGGCACTGTTTTTGGTGCTTGAAAACAGCATCAGCTGGAATCTCTGCCCAGATTTATATTCTAGGTCAAAGTCAGACATTAGACAGGCAAACATATACTGACTATATAAATAATAATCACTCTGACCAAACTTAAAGGTAGGTCAAGCAATAGGCAATAGAAAGTGAGAACAGTGAGGGTAAGAAGCTACTTTAGAGAAGATGGTCAAAGAAGGCTTCTCAAAGAAAATAATGTTTGATTATATGCAGGAATTATATGGAGAGGATTCTAGGCAAGAGCAAAGTTCTGGGGAGGGCCTGAGTTTGGCAACTTCCTATGTCAAGAACGTCAAGAAGGCAGATGTGGCTACAGTTGATACTATGCAAAGTCTTTGAACTTAGAAAGAAATAGGCATTATTTTGAAAATAAGATAGGAAGCCACTGGGTAGTTTTGAGCAGGGGAATGAAAAATACCTGATTTTGAGGCCTCTGTACTCTATAGTTGTTTTCTTACCTTGCAAGTCTTCACAGCCCCTTCAGTGTAGTCAGGGAGAGTCAGATTGCCTTGAGCAGGCTGGACTCTGTTCAAAGCTCATGCTTGATTCATACATTTTGACCATCAGTTCAAGTAATTAACTGACTGGTTGCAATAAAATAATATGACAGTTACTTCCATTTTGTTCAAATATGCCAGTTAATTTATAAATATCTCTCTGGAATTAGAGAATAGAAAATTAAAATGTTGGGATATAAATAGAAGTCTCTTTATTAAAAGAGGAGTGAGAGACTGTCCTGATTATCAGGTTTTAAAGCTCCCTAATTAGTTGAGGCAAATAGTCATGCTTACAGGGGACAAAGTAAAATGAAAGAGGCAGAAGTGTCTCTTCCTCTCCTCTAACTGATAGGATATCCATTGAGCTAATTGAGGATACACAAAGTCCCCAGGACTCTGATAACTTTTCTCTTCCCTAGATCTACCTGATATAAAGCTATTCAGTTTTCACTATCTTATTAATCATGATATATTATATAATCTAAACCTATCTTTTTATGGAATCTGATATTTCTGTTGTATATTGCATTATTGACAGCCACTTTATCTTGGGTGGACTTCAATGTATTATCTCTTTTTCTTTGACAGGTACTTTTTCAGAGTTGATTGTGTGTGAAGTTAAGTAAGATGAAATGTTCTCTTTTCTATTACCACCTATCCTTGGGTGGTTTGTTTTATGACTGCAATGAAATGATGTTACGAAAGTGATCATGGAGAACCTAATGTTTTAAGAGGCTTAAAGGTGAGACCTTATTTTAGGGGCATTTTTCATGACCCAGAGGACAAAAGGTATTGACATGGTGGAAATCAATATTGTATTAAATGACATCATACTTTTGGATTCATTGATGTTTTAAAAATATGTTACCGTTGTTTGCTCCATTTTAGAACACATATAGGCCCAGATATTTTGTTGAAGCTGAGCTTCAGTCAGTCACCAATATTTCTAAGTCCTCCAACCTGAGCACTACTTCATGTTCCAGATACGCCCATACCCATGAAAACTCACCAATGCCTTGCCCTGTTCCTCAGGGCAATTCCCCAAAGAAGGCAGGAAAGTCAGTCCTCCAAATACATTGACTGTATCTCTAGCTAAATGCAGTTAATTTCTGAATGCTTGAAACAAGATTAGGAAAAGTCCGAGAAGTAAGTGACTGGGTAAGTGAAAATTATTGTTATTAATTTTATTATTTTAACATAAACATACTGCTACTTTTTCTTCTGATCTTTTCCCTTATATCTACTGTGATGTTGTGAGCAAGGCCAGAGACTACAAGGAGAGAAATACTGTTTGAATATAGCAGTTTCTGTTCACAATGAGGTGGTCTCAAACCTGATGGTAAAAGTGAATGTGGTCAGAGAAATGGTAAAATTCTGGATATATTTTGAAGCCAGAGCCAACAGGATTTTCTCTTTCATTAGATGTGAGGTCCAGGAAAGAAAAAAAGTGATGGGCAAATAGAAACTTTTTGTCGTTAGTAAGAGAAAGGATGGAACCGTAAACTGAGAATATGTAGGTTCTGGACAGGTGAAACTTCAAAATCTAGTCAACATTCAAGTGGAGATGTTGAGTAGGCAATTGTATATATATCAAGAGCTTATCAGAAAGATCGCTATTAGAATTATATATATACTAACAATCCTCATATAGTGGTATCTAAAAACTGGATGAGAGAACGAAGGGTGTAAGTTTAAATAAAGTAGAGGACTAAGATATGAATTCTGGGATACTTCAATGGGAAGCAGTCCAGAAGACTCTAAAAAATATATATACTCCAACTGAGCAACTCTATATCAATTATTTAATCCAAAATGAATCAAAGTAGAGACAAGACTTTGAATGGATAACCAATAGGACTCTAAATGGAGGAGCATTTTTTTTACAATAATATTTTGTAATTGGTTTCAAGATTAATTTTCACCTTTGGAGAGCAAGGCCTATGCGTTCTGAAATCACTTTGATGATTTCAAAATATTTTATTGACTTTAATTCATATTAGAAAAATAAGAACTTTGTATTTTTAGAAAATAACTTACATATTCTCAGAAGAATGCTTGGAGATTAGAAATTATTTAATTTCCAAAATTGCTATTTTAAAAAAGAAATCTTAAAATTCTATCTAAAGTTGAATATGTGCTCTGTTTTTTTAATTATATTACTATCAATTTTTTCAGGTGTTCCTTAGTTATTTCATTATTTTTACTGAAAACTTTGAGTATTTCTTTCAATTATTTAATTAAAGTTTCAGGAAAAGTACATAGGGTTATTTCAGGAAATATATTCGAATAAGTTTTCTTATATTCTGTTATCTTCTATTATTTAAAGAAAATGTCGATTATGCCATGAAATCATTTGCTTTGAGTGCTGTTGACTTACAAACTAATTTAGCATTTACTCTATCAGAAACATAGATCAGGGATGGTGGCTTACGCCTATAATCCCAGCACTTTGGGAAGCCAAGGTGAGAGGATTTTTTGAGGCCAGGAGTTTGAGACCAGCCCAGGCAACACAGAGAAACATTGTCTCTATGAAAAAAAAAAAAGTTAGACATGGTGGCATGCGTAGTCCCAGCCATTTGGGAGGCTGAGTCAGAAGGATCACCTGGACCCAGGAGCTGGAGGCTGTGATGAGCTGTGATCATACCACTGCACTTCAGCCTAGATGACAGAGTGAGACTCTGACTCAAAAATCAAAACAAAATAAAAACATGAATTTACAAATCAGAGTTTGCTCTTAGTGAAGGATTACTGTAGAAGGTAAGGGACACAAGGATGTATATCTATATGTGTAGTGTTTGTCTATGAACACATTTTTAGTGTTTATTGTTTTTATATTAATTTTCATAAAATACTTATACCTGTAAATCATGTAAAAATTAATATATACCAATAATTTGTTATAACTATCCATCAACGGAGGCAAAAGTTATACCAAAAAGGCACAGTACTGTTTCTCAAGCTGCTAATTTACCTCTTGAAAAATTTTAGAAGGTAATGAGTGACTTGTTTCTGTAAATCTGCAAAGTTCTCTCATTGTAGACTTTGACTTTAAGGAGCTCACAGTTCAGTGAGGTAAAAAAACATGGCAAACGTCATTATGATATGAAAAGTGAAGCAATAAAAATGGATCAGCTGTCACAAATCTAAAGAGAATGATTAACTTGATAATGTGTTACAGGGACAGTGTTCATATGGTATTGACAATTGTTGTGTTTCTGGAAAGGTGTCTAGAATGCTTAAGAGCCTCTCATCTTATCTCCTGTTTTCTCAGCTAATTACCCATCATTCACCAGGTCTTAGCTCCTGTCATTTTCTGAGAGAGGCCTTCTCTGACAGTTTTGGCTGATTCATGATTTTCTTGTTTTGTTTTGTTTGCTACATATTCCTCTCCTAGTAATGGTATTCCTTTCTTTAATTCACAATAATAAATCAGTAAAATTTTTTGTCTTCTTTTCTCTGAACCTCCCTCACCATCCGAATAAGTGCATGGAATATGTCGGTTTGTTTATGCTTGTCCCAGAATTTAACAGAATGACTGACCTGACCAGTAAGACAAGTTCATTAATCTCTTACTGGATGAAGAACATTAATTGGCTATTTTAGGTCCCTTTGTCTTTACTTTACTCAGTTATAATAATAACTTGTATTATGGAACTATTGTATATGTTACTTAGCAAATGTACTTATTATCATTCTGGCTCTTCAATAAGTTTAAATACTATCTTCAATAAATCATACATTGTCTCCCTTATTGGCCTTCAAAGTCTCGTTATATATAATTTGTCTTTTTCACTTTGGTTGTTTCATATCTTCATCAGAAATATTATTTTCTGAATGCTTTTCTTGACCTTTTCTCAACCTTAGATTTTTCCCACCCTGAAATATACTGCAATGGGTTGTCATTAATTATTTCTTCTAAATTCCATATGTAAAATTAAAAGGAATTTTAATATATGACTCTCTCAGTACTTAAAAATTATATTTAATTTTTTTAGCCATGATTCTGTATTTTGAAATTCTAGAATTGAAAAGATAAAAATTACTGTATAAGTAAAGAAAAGAGTTCTAATTGAATGTACTTTTAATCATAATACAAAGAACTTGTCATTTACAGTGCATTATTACTTAGAATTAGTTGTAGCATATAAGACTAATTATGAGTGTCACATAGAAATGAGAAAACCTAATCTTTCATAGCATTACAAAGTTGTCCACTTGTTAAAAATGTTTTCTGTTGGATTATTGTTTTAAATTACAGATGAAAGATATAAGTTGTTATCAATAGAAAAACAATTTACAGTGTTTTATGATTCAAACTGAGGTTAATAATATTAAAACCTCAGAGAATACCAGTCCATTAAGTTAAAGGCTAGACATATTTATTAAAAAGAGCATCACATGTTTTATAAAAAATAAAGATAGGCTAATCTACACATGGGCAAAAACTAACTCTGATATTATTGAAATAAATTATTTTTTTAAAAGTCCTTTGTTCACCTCCAAATTAATGTCCTCTGCTGTCCTCTTGAAACTTATCTTGTTTAAATAATAAAATCTTCCTTTGTGTTAAATATATTTTTATATAGCCTCATTAGGCTATATATAAATTGACATGGACTGTCAACTGACCAAAATCAGAATTCCGAGGTAAGAAGATATTTTTAATTCCATAGATTTATAAATGTAAATTTTATGATGTGAAGATTCTGGAATCTGCCACCTTCCTTGGAAGAGTATTGACTTATTTGTTTCAGCAGGCAGGTATTAAATTAGTTAGACTTAAACAGTAAACTCTGGCATTTGGTTGTCAATTCAAATTATCAGCTAATACATGATGCTGGATTGCTCAAAGATTATAGAAGAGTTTATATACAGAATTTTGAGCCCCCCTCTTGAGTTCTGCTCTGTTCAAGCTTCCTGCTACCTCTACAACAAGTTTGGTTGCCTCCTATGATTTTCCTAGGCCAGTTCAAGTTTTAGCAGAGTTCTGTGGCCCAACTAAGACCTGGCATCACTCCAGAAGAAGGCTGGCCTCCATTTAGGGGCACTGTCCTCTCCTTCCTCAAGTATCAGCCTCCCTTCCAGAATTACAAGCTTCTGATCTCTCTTCAATAAATGTAGAAACTACTTCTATATTCTGACCAGAATGTACATCTGTCTACTATGAATGATTTGCTCCAGTAGTAGCTTATTTCAGTTGTGTGGTTTTAAAACTAGTTACTAACTAATCTAATTTGTCTGAAGTTATTTATTTCTCAGATATATTTACATGGGCTTCTTTTCTAATACAATTTATAAATCTTTGTATGCATAAACAAAAATTTAAATAATTTTAAAATTATTTTATAAGTTTTAAGGGCCCAATATTTCTCCTTTATTTTAAAACTGGTAATCAGAGTCAATATAAAAATTTTGTTTTTCTTTAAGCAGCAGCTTTTAGCAAAATAAAATAATTTATCAATATTCATTAATTATTGAAGTTTAACTTCGCTCTTTTTACAGTAAATTATCAATTTTTATGTTGTAATATTAGCTTCTTTATCAGAAAAAAATATACTTTGAATACACACATAATGAAAGAAAATGATTTCTGTGAAACAATCTCCAAAGTTTTTCGACAGAAAGAAACCGAAAGTAAAGGGGCAAAGAGAAATAAGAATGAATGACAGTTGCCTACGGCCAGACATGAGGAAAGGTTCAATGAGTGGTTCAATCAGAGGGAAAGTCTGAGGGGAGTTAGGAAACCCTACTATGGGTGAAAGTCCATGGGAATAAGTAAAAAGATAGCGGAAGGAATGATATTTGACAAAAAGGGCCTCTACTCTTAAAGATTGCTTTGGAACTTCATTAGTAAAGACAGGTCTTGCTAGTAATAGATTTTTCTCTGGTCAGCTGGGCTGCGAGAGTGTCAATTCAATGGGTTGGCAAGTCCAGTCCCAAAAAGTGTTAGCACGACGGACTGGCAAACCACACCCAGAGACTGTTGGCACTGCGGGGCTGACAAGTCAAGACTAGAGAGTATTGGCTCTGCTGGGCTGGTGAGCGAAGCCCTGAGAGTGTTGCTGGTTCAGTGGGTTGGCAAGACAGTCCCGGAGAAGTGTCTCAGCTCCGGTTCTGAGTCGCTCTCTGCTGGCAGCTATCCCGGTTCAGGGGGCTCCCGGGTGCTCGGTTGTTCAGCTCCAATGATCTCAGCTCCGACCAGCAGGCTTTTGGGTCTGGGTTCTTGCCTCACACCCAGGAGGAATGAGGAATCAATCATGCGCCCAGGAGGAATGAGAGATCCCTCATGCGCCCAGGAGGAATGAGGAATCACTGATGGAGGGAAGATGAGAAAGGAGGATTTGAAAAGACAGAAAAGCACCCACAGTGGGAGGAGACCTGAAGAGGTTGCTAAAACCCTGGTGTTTATATAGCCCCAAGACCACGCTGATTGGCTGGCACTAGCTGTGCGGATTGGTCAGTACTAAAAAACAATCAGTTGAAGGTAGGTGCTAGTAGTGAACTGATCTGTCAGCACATAGCAATGTGCTGATTGTTTTGTTTTTCAATCCCAGCACTGAATGTTTTTGCTCTCTAGCCTGAGGGGCTTGTTGGCCACTTGTTTGCTAGTGAGCGTTTCAGTCCTAGAGGCCTGCGGTAAGTTTGTTACTTTGTTATCCAGGACCCACCTTGTCTGTCTGCCTTACTATTCTCCTTTTTTAAAAATGTATTTACCTATTTATTTTAAAGGTGGGTACATGCAGGATTAAGTATAAAAACGGTCATTGTGCAGGTGAAGTTTGGACCTCCCTTTGGTCCCCACTTTGCCTGGTTTGAATCAGGCCCCCTTACTGATGCTGTGTTTACCCCCTCCCCCCAGCAGTATCCCTATACTGCCAATCCCTTTCTTGTAGTATTATGGTAAATGTTCAGGGCCTGCTTGTGAGTGAGAACATGTGGTACTCTGTTCTTTGTTTCTGTGATAGACCATTGAGTATTTTTGACTCTAAATCCATCCAAGTTGCTGTGAAGTCCATTTATTTGTCCTTCTTTATGGCTGGGTAATATTCCATTGTGTATATGTACCACATTTTTTAATCTAGCTCAGTTTTGATGGGCAGCACGAGTGATTCCATGTTTTTGCTATTGTGAATAGTGCTAAAATAAACATGCATGCACAAGCTGGGCTCGGTGGCTCAGCCTGTAATCCCACGCCTTTGGGAGGCTGAGGTGAGTGGGTTACCTGAGCCCGCGGGTTTGAGACCCACCTGGGCAGCGAGGACTCATCTCTACAATAAATCAAAAAATCAGCTGGGCATGGTAGCGCATGCCTGTAATTCTGGCTACTTGGAAGGCTGAGGTGGAAGGATCGCCGGAGCCCAGCAGATCGAGGCTGCGGTGACCAGGAGCGGCCACTGCACTCCAGTCTGGGCGACAGATTGAGACTCCAACTCAAAAAATAAATAAATAAGTAAATAAATAAATAATAAATTAATAAATAACATGCATGCACAGACATCTTTTTTGTGGAATGATTTGCGTTGCTCTGGGTATATTTCTAGTATAGAGATTGCTGGGTCATATGGTGTCAATTCCTTGTTAATTTCGAAATCGCCACACTGTTTTGCATAGGGTTTGAAATAGTATGCATTCCCACCAGCAGTGTAGACATGTTCCCGTTTGTCTGCATACTCACCAGTATCTGTTGTTTGTTTTATTGATGATGGCCATTTTACTGTGGCTTGGTGGTGTCTCAGTGTGGTTTTGATTTGCATTTCTCTGATGATTAGTGAGGCTGAGCACTTTTCAATGTGTCCATCGGCCCTCCCTGTATCTATCTTCTTTTGAAAAATGTCTATTCATGTCTTTTGCCTGCTTTTGAATGGGACTGGTTTTTGTTTTTGTTTTTGTTTCCTTTCAGTACATTTGAGTTCCTTGTAAATTCTGGATGTTAGGTCTTTGTCAGATATATAGTTGGCAAATATATTTTCCTGTTCTGTGATCTGTCTCTCTCTTGATGGTCTCTTTTGCTTTGCAGAAGAGTTTCAGTTTAATGAAGACCCACTAGTCTATCTTATCTCTTATGGGTTTTATTCAGGAATTGGTTGCCTATTCCGAGTTCTGCAAGTGTGTCTACTGCATTTTCTAAGATTCTTATAGTCTGAGGTTTTACATTTAGGTCTCTGATCCATTTAGAGTTGATTTTTGTATTGTGATAGGCAGGGGTCCTGTTTCATTCTTCTGCATGTGGTCAGCCAGTTTTCCCAGCACCATTTACTGAATAGGTTCTCCTCTCCTGAGTGGTTGTTGGTGGAGGCTTTGTCAAAGATGAGCTGGTTGAGAAATGTGGTTTTGCTTCTGGAATCTCTATCCTGTTCCATTGGTGCATATGCCTGTTCTTGTACCAATACCAGGCTGTTTTATTATTGTAACCTTATAGTAACGTTTAAGGTCTGGAGGTGTGATACCTCCACTTTATTTCTTTTGTTAAGAATTGTTTTGACTTTTCATGGTCATTTATGTTCCCATATGAATTTCTGTATTGTTATTTCCAGTTCAGAGAAGAATGATGTTGGTAATTTAATGGGTATTGAATTGAATCTGTTGAATGCCTTTGGTAGGATGGGCTTCTTAACAAAGTTGATTCCTTCTATCCGTGATCATGGAATATTTTTTCATTTGTTTGTGTTTTCTTGGATTTCTTTGAGCAGTCTTTTGTAGTTTTCATTGTAAAGGTCTTTCACTTCTCTGGTTAGGAATATGCTGAGGTATTTCTTTTATTTATTTGTTCATTTGTTTATTTTTGTGGCTATTGTGAATGGGATTGTGCTTTTAATTTGGGTCTCTGCCTGTTTGTTGCAGGTGTATAAAATGTGACTGTCTTTTGCACATTTATTTTGTGCCCTGAGACTTTGCCAAAGCCCTTTACTGGTGCAAGGAGGTTTTTGGCAGATTCTCTTGGATTTTGTACATATAAAATTTTATCATTTGCAAAGAGGTATAATTTAATTTCTTCTTTTCCTGTTTGGACACCTTGATTTCCTTCTGTTGTCTAATTGCTGTTATCTAGGATTTCCAACACAATGTTGAACAGGAAAAGTGAGAATGAGCAGCCTTGTTTTCTTTCAGTTTTCAGGGGAAATGCTTCCAGTTTCTGTCCATTTAGCAATGTGCTACTTGTGGGTTTATCATCGAAGGTACTTACTACTTTGAGGTATGTTCCTTCTATGCCTAGGTGTTTGAGGGTTTTTATCAAGAAGATATGCTGGATTTTATCAAAAGCTTTTTTTGCATCTAATAATATAATCATGTGGTTCTTGTTTTTACATCTGTTGATGTATTTAATTACATTTATGGTGTTGCAGATGTTGAACCAGCCCTGCATTCCAGGTATGAAGTCTACTTGGTTATTATTTTTGAGATGTGCTGTTGGATCCATCCAATTTGCTAGAATGTTGCTGAGAATTTTTACTTCTATATTCATTAGGGATATTGATCTGTACTCTTTTTTTGTTGGATCTTTACCCAGTTTGAGTATCCATGTGATATTACCTTTGTAAAGTGATATGGGGAGAGTTCCATCTTTCTCAATTGCTTGGAATACTTTCAGTAAGATTGGTATCAGCTCCTGCTTCTATGTTTTGTAGTAGCATTCCACTGGAAAGTCATCTTGTGCAGAGGTTTATTTTGGTAGGTAATTTTCTTATGATGGATTCAATTTCCTAGGTTGTTATTGATCTATTTGGTGTCTCAATGTCTTCTTATTTTAACCTTGGGAGGTTGTGTGATGTTAGAAATTCCTTCATTTCATTTAGGTTATCAAGCTTGTTTCCATACAGGTGTGCATAATATTCTCTGATAATTGTTTTAATTCTTCAGGGTCAGTTGTGACTTGATCTTTTGCATTTCTGATTGTGTTTATTTGGACTTTTTCTCTCTTTTTATTGGTCATTCCTGCCAGGGATCCATCAATCTTGTTTGTTCTTTCAAAGAATCAGCTTTTTGTTTTGTTGATTTTTTTCTATGATTTTTTTTTCTTTTATGTTCTGTTATGGGGCTTTTACTTTGGTGACCTGCATTCTTTTGCTAAAGTTTGTATCTTTGTTGTCTTGTCTTTCAACTACCTTAGGTGGTTTGTTAGGCTAACTTGTGATCTTTCCATTTTCTTGATGTGTGTTTGCAGAGATATAAATTCCACCCAAAGAACCACTTTCATGGCATCCTAGAGGTTTTGGTAACATGTTTCTTCATTTTCATTTGTATCCAGGAATCTTTCAATTTCTGTTTTGAGTTCTGTGTTGACCCAGTAATTGTTCAGCATTATGCTGTTTAGTGTCCATGTCTTTGTCAGTTTGGGAGTAATTTTGTTGGTGTTGATATTTATTTTTAGTCCACTGTGGTCTGAGAAGGTGCATGGCAGTACTTCTAATTTATGACATTTGTTTATGCTAGATTTATGGCCAAGAATGTGATCAATTTTGGAGTATGTTTCATGTGGTGATGAGTAGAACGTATGTTCTGTAGTTGCTGGGAGGAGTGTTGTGTAGGTATCTATTAAGTCCATTTGGTCAAGTGTTAAATTGATGTTCCAGTTCTCTTTGTTGATTTTTTGAATCAGTGATCTATCTAAGGTTGTTAGCAGGGTATTTAAGTTCCCAACTATAATAGTGCTAAAGTCAACATCTTTTAAAAATTTACTTAGTAGTTGCTTTATAAATGCTGGTGCTACTATGTTGGGTGCATATATGTTTAGGATGGAAATTTCTTGTTAATGGATTGAAACTTTTTTTGTTACGTAATGTCTTTTCATAACTTTTAAAATTATTTTTATTTTTCTATTTATTTATTTATTTAATCAATTGCATACCCACAGCTACCCCAGCGATGACCTGCTGGGCTCAGGAGATCCTTCCACCTCAGTCTTCCAAGTAGTCTGAACTACAGGCATGCACTACCACACCATGCTGTTTTTTATTTTTATTTAATTATTTATTTTATTGTGGAGATGAGGTCTTGCCAAATTGCCAAGGCTGTTCTCAAACCTGTGGATTCATGCAATATCCTCACCTCGGTCTCCCAGAGTGCTGGGATTACAGACTTGAGCCACCATGCATAACCCATATCTTTTTAAAATTTTTGATAGCTTAACTGTTTTTTTGTCTGATATTCAGATCATGACTTCTGCCTTTTTTTGTGATTGATTCACCTTGAAATTCATTTTCCATCCCCTAACTTTAAGTCTGTGTGTATCCCTTATGGTGAGATGAATTTCCTGGATGCAGCTAGTTATAGGGTCATGATTTTTTTTATCCAGTTTGCTATTCTGTGTCTTTTCAGTGGTGTATTTATCCCATGCACATTCAGACTGATTATTGAGATGTGATTTTCCCCCTGTTATAAGACTCATATTAAGTTTTTTCTTTGTTTGTTTTCCTTTAACTTATGGTTGATGCATGTGTGCGCTTTCCAGTTTTAAGTTGCAATGTATTCTTTGTTGATTCTGTGGCAATTCTTTTTTTTTCTTCTACTGTGCTTAATACCTTTTTAAGCATCACCTGTAGAGTTGGTCTGGAAGCTTCATAATCTTAGTTATTGGATTTCAGGGAAGGATTTTAATTCTCCATCACTGATGAAGCTGAACTTGGCTGGGTAGGAAATTTTGGGTTGAAATTGTTTATCATTAAGGACTTTGACTATTGGACTCCAGTCCCTTCTAGCTTGTAGTGTTTCTGCTTATAGGTCTGTTGCTATTCTGATTGATTTTCCCCAGTAGGTATTCTGAACTTTCTCTCTTGCTGCCTTTAGGTTTTTTTTCTTTTGTGCCTACTTTGTGTATGTTAATCACTTTGTATCTAGGGACTGGTCTTCTCATTTGATGTCTTGTGAGCATTCTATCTCTTGTGTTTGGATGGTCACATCTCTGATAAGATGGAGAAAGTTTTCTTGGACAACTTCCTGGATTACTTACTCAGAGGTGTTCTCCCTTTCTCTTTTTAATTCTGGGATACTAATCAGGGATAGGTTCAGCCATTTGATATTTTGCACATCTCTAGGAGGCTTTGTTCATTCTTTCTGAGTTTTCTTTCTATTTTTTTTACAGATAGAATTGCTTCCATGTTTTGTTCTTCAAGTTCTTAGACTCTTTCTTAATTAATTCTGCTTCCCATGCTTGTCATCTTGCTATTTATCTCTTGGATGAAATTTTTATGGCTACAATATGTGTTACAAGTTTTTTCAGTGTTGCATCTTGTCTTTCTTGAGTCTCATTTATTCTTCCCATCCATTCTCTAATCCCTGTTGTATTTTTGGGCCAGTCATTGTTGACTTTCATTGTGTGTTTTCTCTTTGTTGCACTGGGAATTACCAGTGTTCTTCCATCGATTTTTCCTCATTGGTGACAGATTTCTTTATTTTCTCTTTAGTTCTGTATTCAGTGACAGTGGGAGAGGCTTTCACTTCTGATGTTTACTCAGCCCTCTGTTCTCCCAAATCAGGGTTCTGAATTTCTTCTATTCTGAAATAAGGCTGTAGGTGGGAAGTTTTGCTATCTCTTATAGTCTTGAGAGTCAAATAAGGGGAAGGAAGGGGAGCTAGGATTCAAAAACTATTTGCAAATCACAATATTCGCAGACTGTGGTATGGGTTCCCTGAGACCCACTACCCACCACCACGTGATATGATGATGCAATGGGTACATGTGTGTACCCCTTGAATCCAAGATACAGTAGCAGCAATGAGGAGAACAGAAAATTAGAATGACATAAGATGGACAAAAATTTACAAAAATAAAAAAAACAGAAAAACAAAAGCAAAAACTAAAGAGTAAAACAGTTAAACACACACACACACAC
>NW_007234129.1:0-1006 GCF_000164805.1 Carlito syrichta | reverse complement strand
GCCTATGCCACCACTCCCGGCTAATCTTTGGGTTTATTTTCATGGCCGATATGAGGTCTTGCCCAAATCCCAGACTGGTGTCAGAAATGCAGGTTCAGGCCATCAACTTGCCTGGGACTCCAAAGGACTGGGATGCCAGGCTGAGCCCTGGAGCCTAGCCAGTGGTTGTTGTGGTGGTGGTTGGTATTATTATTCTGAGTTGGAGTCCCGCACAGTTGCCCAGGCTGGAGCACAGTGACATACTCTTGGTCAATGCAGCCTCCACCGACTGGCCTCTTGAGTCCTCCCACCATTTCCTCCCAAGTGGGCAGGACAATAGTCATGGGCCACCATGATCCACTCATTTTTTTGGCTTCTTGTAGAGACGAGGTCTCACCAAAGTGCCCAGGGTGGTCTCGAACCCGGGGGTTAAGGCCATGCTCTTGCCTCGGCCTCTCAGATCGCTGGAATGAAAGGCGTGAGTAGCAGCACCTGTCCTCCCTCTCGGGTACACTCTCAGGTCCTCACCATGAGGCCCACTCCCTTCCAATGACCCGGGACCCTGGAGAGAGCTGCCAGAGTCTCCCATCAAACTCTCCACCAGGAGAGGACCAGGCTCTTGGGCATGTCTCTGCCAGGATGCCTACCCCACCACCTGACTCAATTTCCAGGGTGGAACTGCTCGCTCCTCCCAGGGGCCACTCCAGGGAAAGGGAGGTGGTGAATCTCAAAACTTCAGGGGACGGGTAATGCAGGATGACTCACGCCTGTGTCCTTGGCACTCAGGGAGGGCGAGATGGGAAGATGTTTGTAGCCTGGGAGTTCAAGACCAGACTGGACACCACAACAAGTCCCCACTTGACATCAAGCAAAACCCCGAAAATCTTGGGTGAGGGCAGGCATTGGCAGGAGGATTGCCTCCAGCCCAGAGACAAGACCAGGCAGGAAGAGCATGATGTTGAACAAATGGGAACCTGCGATCACAGTAGTTTGGGAGGTCCAGGCCGAGAGGATGGCTTGAGTTGGG
>NW_007234128.1:0-6130 GCF_000164805.1 Carlito syrichta | reverse complement strand
CCCAGATTTCTGGTCCCTTCTCAAAATATACACTAAAAATGTGGCGACAAAGAGGCCCAGATTGCTGATTAAACCTTATCAAGAGACTTTGTAGATTTAGGCGATTGAGAACTCCAAGGACCGGATTACCTTTTCGTTCTTAGCAAGATGCCCTGAATTTCCCTGTCCAAGTGGATTCCAAAACTCTGTGTACAAAAATGAAGATGCCCAGATGTTACCTAGGGACGTGAAATCCGTGGATCCTGGTTACATTTTAATAATTCGTACCAATTATTTCTCAACTGCAAAACCATCGGCCCCTCTACAAATAAAGTAAAAACGGAAATTTAAGGATTACCAAGTTCATCTTAAGACCAAAGTTATATCTAAATACGGCAATATGATACATTTTCCTGTGAATCTGGCCTTAATTGTCCCAATGAACTTAAGAGATACCCGACTACAACTGTCAAGAAGACCAGAATGTTGCTGGAGTCCTGAAATGACTGATTCATAATACCCACAAGTCAAATATCTCCAAAACATGAGACGAGCTCGAAGTCTTGATTCTTCTTTATACTGCAGCAAGACAGCCTGAGAGTATTTGGGATTGTGGACTAGTGTATCACAGATTCTTTATTCTTCTTTGTCGAGTGGCCATATAATGTCCTGTATATGAGGACTCCCTTTCCCCAGAATCCTGTTTGGAATTGCTGATTCATTTTTTGCCATTCGCGAGAGGTCATGTAGATATTGTGACGGAGGAACCCTGTAAAAGAGGTTTCTTAGTTCTCCTTAGCGAGAGATCATGTAGATTTTGCATATGAGGACTCCTATTACCTATGTTTCATCTTCTAAACCCTGATTCTTATTTAGCCCACAGCAGATGGCCTGTTGATTTTAAGGACTGAGGACTGCTATAACCCTGATTCTTTTTCTTCCTTAGCAAGGGACTGTGTATTTTCCTGTATATTAGGACTCACATTAGATACATCCTGCTTCGAAACTGTGATTTTTTTAGAACTTTCCAAGATGCTCTGTAGATTTTTGGCATTGAGGACTCGTGTAACCCAGATTCCGTATTATAATTTAGCAATAGATCATGTAGTTGCCTGTAAATAAGGACTCGATTTTCCAGATTCATGCTCGAAAACTCCATGATTCGTGTTTACCCCTTAGGAAGATGACCTTAAACTTTTTTGGGATTGAGAACCCGAGTAACGCAGATTCCTTACTCTTACTTAGCAATACGCCGTGAATTTTCCTTTATGTGAGGACTCCCATTACCTAGTTTCCTACTTCAAAAACCTGATTCGTGATTGCATCTTAGGAAGACGGTCTGCTGTTTTTGGGATAGAGGACTCATATAAGGAAGATTCCTTATACTTTCTTAGGAATATTTCGTGTAGTTTCTGTACATGACGACCTTTATTATCCAGCTTCCTGATTCACTCTGGAGGATGCCGAGACTGTTCCTGGTGACCGAGAAATCTAGTTTTTCGGATGTGAAGAGAAAGACGTCCATAATGTTCTTTCGGAACTGGAATCGAAGATTCCTGCTTCCCTTTCACAAAACCTCTCCAAAATGTGGAATATTCCAAAGCCAAAACCCCAATTCCTACCTGCCCACCCACAAGAATTTTCTGTATTTTGACTTCACCTGAATCGAGGAATTTTGTGCCAATATACCTTTTGATTCTGGGGAATAGGATTATGGTTGTAGATGGTCCCAGGATAGAAAAGGATATCTAGGGCCAAATCCTTGATTACAACTAACAAGAGAACCAGAAAGATCCTGAGGATCTGTAATGACAGATTTAGCGTATCCACGGAGAAAGTAGCTCTGAAAATGTAGGGACCCAGAATCCCAGATTGCTGATTAAACCTTATGAAGAGGCCCTGTAGATTCCGGAAAATGGGAACTCCTAGAACCGGATTTCCTTATAACTCTCAGTAAGATGCCTGATTTTTCCAGTCGATTTGGATTCCAAATTAAGTATTTCAAAAGACAGATGCCTAGAAGTTTCCTAGTTTTGTGGATTCCATGAATCCTCGTTGCCATTAAAAGTAGTAAACATTTGGCAAGTGCGAAACCCGTGTCCCTTCTCAAAATATAAAGAGACATGGAGGGGGAAGGATTACAGGGCTCACCTTAAGACCAGAGTTACATGCAAAAATGGCAAGAAGATTCTTTTTGTCCTGGAATCTGGCCTTAGTTGTTCTGAGGAACCTAACGGACTAGAAATGCCCAATACCATTTACAACTTTTAAGAGGACCAGAATGTTGCTGGATTCCTGAAATGACCGATTCATAATATCCAAATGCTAAATTGCTCTGAAACGTTTGAGGAGCTCGAAGATCTGTTTCTTGTTTGTCCCATAGCAGACAACCTGGGAGTTTTCTGGATTGAGTGCGTGAACAACAATGAATGTTTACTCGTACTTAGTTGGAGGTCATATAGTGTCTTTTATGTGAGAACTCTCTTTCCCTTGATTCCTTTATCGAAACCCTGATCCTTGTTTAGCCCTTTGTACGAAGTCATGTAGATTTTTTGTTATAGGAACCGTGGAAAACAGATTTCTTCCTTTTTTTAGCAAGAGGCCATGTAGTTTCCTGTATATGAGGATTGCTATTACCCACATTCATGCCTCGAATCCCTGATTCTTCTTTAGCCATCAGCTAGATGCCCTGTAGATTTTCAGGACTAAGGACTCGTATAACCCAGATTCCTTATTTTTAGAAAAAGTCATGCAGTAACCTGTATATGAGTACTCCTGTTCACAGATATATGCGTCGAAAGCTTGATTCTTGTTAAGATCTTACGAACACGCCGTATATTTTTTGGAGACTGAGAAAACATGTCACCGATATACCTCATTCTTTCTTAGGAAAAGTCAGTGCATTTGCCTGTATATGAGCATTTCATTTTTCTACGTTATTCTTCAAACACACAAATTCGTGTTTAGCCGTTAGCAAGAAACCCTGAAATTTTATTGGGATGGAGGACACGTGTAAACCAAATTCCTTATTCTCCTTTAGCAATAGACAGTGCAGTTTCCTGTATATGAGGACTCCCATTATCCACATTCCTACTTCCAAAACCTGAATGGTGTTTATCTCTTAGCCAGACGGTCTGTAGATTTTAGGAATGGAGGTCTCATGTAACCAAGATTCCTTATTCCTCCGTAGCAACAGGTCGTGTAGTGTTCTGTATATGAGAACTCTCATTACTGAAGTTCCTGCTTCATTCCTAGCAAGACGCCAAGATATTTTCTGGTGAACTAGAATTCCAGTTGCTTGGATATCAAGAGAAAGACTCCCATAAACTTCTTGAGAATTTGGAACCAAGGATTCCTGGTCCGTTTTCAAAAGACTCACTAAAATGTGGTGACATAGAAGCCCAGATTGCTGATTAAACCTTATCAAGAGACTTTGTAGATTTAGGCGTTTGAGAACTCCAAGAACTGGATTCCCTTTCCATTCTCAGCAAGATGCCCTGAATTTCCCTGTCCATGTGGATTCCAAAACTCTGTGTACAAAAGTGTAGATGACCAAATGTTTCCTAGGGACTTGGAATCCATGGATACTAGTTACATTTCAATAATTCGTACTAAATATTTGGCAACTGTAAAACCCTCGGTCCCTCTAAAATAAAGTACAAACGGAAATTTAAGGATTACCAAGTTCATCTTAAGACCAAAGTTACATCCACATACGGCAATATGATACTTTTCTTCTGGGAATCTGGCCTTAAATGTCCCGAGGACCTTAGGGGATTTGA
The DNA here is from genome assembly GCF_000164805.1 of Carlito syrichta. Taxonomy (NCBI): domain Eukaryota; kingdom Metazoa; phylum Chordata; class Mammalia; order Primates; family Tarsiidae; genus Carlito; species Carlito syrichta. The sequence goes on along the minus strand of NW_007234128.1, from coordinate 2,369 downwards.
CAACCAGATAACCGATTATAACTCTCAAGAGGACCAGACTGTTGCTGGAGTACTGAAATGACTGATTCATAATACCCACAAGCCAAATATCTCCGAAACATGAGAAGAACTCGAAGCCTTGATTCTTTTTTATACAGCATCAAGACGCCCTGAGAATTTTTCGGATTGTGGAATAGTGTATCACAGATTCCTTATTTTTTTTTTTTTTTACCGAGGAGCCGTGTAATATATTTTATATGAGGACTCCCTTTCCCCAGAATCCTGTTTGGAAACCCTGATGTTCTTTTGCCATTACCAAGGTGTCATGTAGATATTTTGACGGAGGAACCGTTTAAAAGAGGTTTCTTAGTTCTCCTTAGCTAGAGATCATGTAGATTCTGCATATGAGGACTGCTATTACCTATTTTCCAGTTTCTAAACCTTGATTCTTGTATAGCCCACAGCAGATAGCCTGTTGATTTTAAGGACTGAGGACTGCTATAACCCCGATTCTTTTTATTCCTTGGCAGGGGCTGTGAATTTTCCTGTATATTAGGACTCTCATTAGATACATCAGGCTTCGAAACTCTGATTCTATTTAGAACTTTCAAATATGTTCTGTAGCTTTTTCTGATGGAGGACCTTCGTGTAACCCAGATTCCTTATTCTTTCTTAGCAAAAGGTCATGTACTTGCCTGTAAATAAGGACTCCATTTTCAAATTTCATGCTCGAAAACAACATGACTCGTGTTTAGCCCATAGAAAGATGACCTTAAGCTTTTTTGGGATTGAGGACCTGAGTAACGCAGATTCCTTATTCTACTTAGAAATAGGCAGTGAAGTTTCCTTTATGTGAGAACTTCCATTACCCAGATTCCTACTTCAAAAACCTGATTCGTGGTTACAACTTAGGCAGACGGCCTGTAGTTTTTCGGGTTGAGGACTCATATAAAGAAGATTCCTTATAGTTCCTTAGCAATTTGACGTGTAGTTTCCTGTATATGACGACCTCCATTTCCCAACTCCCTGCTTCACTCTGCAGGATGCCGAGACAGTTCCTGGTGACCGAGAATTCCAGGTTTCTCGATATCAAGAGAAAGACGTCCATATTTATCTTTGGGAACTGGAATCCAAGATTCCTGGTTCCCCTTCACAAGACCTTCCCAAAATGTGCAATATTCCACACCCAAAAGCCCAATTCCTACCTGCCCACCCACAAGAATTTTGTGCACTTAGAGGTCACATGAATCGAGGAATTTTGTACCAAAATACCTTTTGATTCTGGGAAATATGATTATGGTCGTAGATGGTCCCAGAAAACAAAATGATTTCTACGGCCAAATCCTTGATTACAACTAACAAGTGGACCAGAAAGATCCTGAGGATCTGTAATGACAGATTTAGTGTATCCATGGAGCAAGTAGCTCTGAAAATGTAGGGACCCACAAGCCGAGATTGCTGAATAAACCTTATCAAGAGGCCCTTTAGATTCCAGAAAATGAGAACGCCGAGAACGGGATTTCCTTTTTCTTCTCAGTAAGATTCCCTGATATTTTCCTGTCGATTTGGATTCCAAATTCAGTATATCAAAAGACAGATGTCCAGAAGTTTCATAGGTTCGTGCATTCCATGATTCCTGGTTACCATTAAAAGTACTTAGTAAACATTTGACAAGTGCAAAACCCTTGTCCCGCCTCAAAATAAAAAGAGACACGGAAAGGCAAGTATTACAGGGTTCACCTTAAGACCAGAGTTACATGTAAATATGCCAAGAAGATTCTTTTTGTCTTGGAATCTGATAATGGTTGTTCTGAGGAACCTAACGGACTTGGAGTGCCCAATAACATTTACAATCTTTAAGAGGACCAGAATGTTGCTGGAGTCGTGGAATGACTGATTCATAATATCTGAATGCTAAATTGCTCTGAAATATTTGGGGAGCCTGAAGTTCTGTTTCTTGTTTGTCCCATAGCAGACAACCTGGGAATGTTTTCGATTGAGGACGCGTACAACAATGATTCTTTATTCGTACATAGTTGAAGGCCATGTAGTGTCCTGTATGTGAGGACTCTTTCCCTTGATTCCTGTTTCGAAACCCTGATTCTTGTTTAGCCCTTAGTAAGAAGTCATGTAGATTTTTTGATAGCGGATCCGTGGAAAACAGATTTCTTCTCTTTTATTAGCAAAAGGTGATGTAGTTTCCTGTATATTAGGATTGCTATTACCCACACCCATGCCTCGAATCCCTGATTCTTCTTTAGCCGTCAGCAAGATGCGCTGTAGATTTTCAGAACTGAGGACTCGTATAACCGAGATTCCTTATTTTTAGCAACAGCCCTGCATTTACCTGTATATGAGGACTCCTGTTCACAGATACATGCATGGGAAGA
>NW_007234127.1:0-11900 GCF_000164805.1 Carlito syrichta | reverse complement strand
TCCTGACAGGGCATCATTTCCTAACAACAACCCCACCCTATAGAGTCTTTGATGGTCAGCTATCCATTCCCGCTACACTCTATTTTTTTGTTTTTTAAATTTTGTTGACCAGGCATGGTGGCTTACACCAGCACTTTGGGAAGCATAGGAAAGAGGAATGCCTGAGTCAAGGGGTTCAAGACCAGCCCGGGCAACTTGGCAAGACCTCTCCTCTCTACAATAAATTATAAAATTAGCCAGGCATCATGATGTGCACCTGTAGTTCCAACTGCTTGGAAGACTGAGGCGAAAGGATTGCCTGAGTACAGCAGGTTAAGGCTGTGGTGGTCATGAGCATGTCACTCCAGCCTTGGCAACAGAGTGAGACTCCAAAACTTTTTAAAAACATAAAATAAAATACTTTTTAAAATTTAAAATATTTTGGGTACATAATAGCTACATATATCTGTGATGGTACATGTGATGTTTTAATACAGGTTTACAATGTGTAATAATCAAATCAGGATAATTGGGGTGTCCACCACCTCAAGCATTTGTTGTTTCTTTGTGTTAGAAACATTCTAATTTCAATTTTTTAGTTATTTAAAAATATACAATATGCTGTAATCCCAGCTACTCAGGAGACTGAGACAGGAGTAATACTTTAGGCCAGGAGTTAGATATCAACCAGTGCAACATTGTGAGACTCCATCTCTAAAAAAAAATGTTTAAAAGAATAGCTGGATGTGGTATACACTTATAATCCAAGTTACTCAAGAGGCTGAGGCAGGATGATCACTTCAAGACCAGCCTGGGCAATAAGCAAGACCCCATCTCAAATATATATATATTTATATATATATAGGCAAATATATGTACACACACACACACACACACACACACACACACACACACACACACACTCCTATCGTGCTACTAAATACTAGGTCTTATTCATTTTCTCTAAATGTATTTTTGTGCCCATTAACCATCCTCACTTGATCTCCCTCCCCACACCTTCTTATTTCAGTTATAAACAGAAGGATTTATAAGTAACTTTTCAGAAGCTAATCTGTTTGCATGTAGAGAAATAGAGAAACTTCTGCTGTAGGTACTTAGAAATAGGAGCCATGACTCACAGCATTGAGTGCCTATAAAATAAATGCATAAAAGCAATTTTTAGAGGATTATACTACGGTTTAAAGAAATTAGAAATATTCTCCCTTAGATTGTAAATGTGTTAATGTCAAGCTTAGGTAATGGACCTGTGTGCAGTGTGTGTGTGTGTGTGTATGTGTGTGTGTGTTGACCCAGTATCTCTTGAGAAACCACTTCATTCTCTTTCTGTAAATATCTTACTCAGTTCTGGTGGCTAAAAGAGGTGGAGGAAGGACTGAGCAGGGTCACTTCCTTACCTCAGCAGTTGTATATGATCTGGTTCTGACTTATCAAACAGTTTCACCCCTCTCCCCTGTCGGTGACCAGCACTGACCAAGGGTGGGTTAGGACCCGCACCGGAGAATCAGGAGACAGCGAGAAGACCACTCGGAGGCAGCTCTTCTGGGAACAGTCTGATCAGGACTGAAGCCAATTTTATTCAAACCTTTTCCAACTTATATACCATTTTCTATACCCTCCAGAAGTGTGATAATCACTTGCTAAGGGCGTACAAGTTCCGTGCTTTACAAACCATGCATCACAAGACCATCACGAGACTTGCAAGTTTCGAGCAAACAATTCGAACTCCATGATGCCTGATGTGCTTCACAAAACTCACATCAAGGTCACAGGTGCACAATTTCAATTGTTCAAAATGTCTTCCATAGTGTTCAATAAATCATTCATATTATACTCTTTGTTCTAAACCCTGATTAATACAAAAAACTTTTCTGAGTTAACTCTAGATTCAATCCAAGTTCACTGACTCCTAATATTTTTTAACGGTTGATATTATCAACTTAACATTATACTATAATCTATAAGTTTACTTACATGACTTAGTTATTCTATTAACCTATTATGATTCAACGTAGTGTCCTGTAATTCTGTAACAATTAAAACTTATTCTTAAACTAAAAAACCTAACCATGACTTAAGTGAATTTCCTATCTAAACTTTAATTTTTATATAATCTAATGATTGGCCTTTAATACTATGCTATATCCTATTAAGCTAATACCTTATCATTAAATCTTATAATTATCATTAACGTATGATTTTTAAAATCATAACACCATAATTCTCATTCTATTCTAATAAAACAACTTTAACCCAAAACTTAAATCTTTTTTCCTAGTACATTAATATATGGCTACGTGTAAAATTTCCTATTGCCATATTAGAAGCAAAAACAACACTGTTGGGAAAATTTCGGTACACTAATCAAAAGATCTTAAAATTGGCCTACAGGAATAGGAACTAAAGTCATAACCTGAGAAAAGGAAACTTAAAAGCTCAAACAAAACTTAAAAGTTTTCTATGAATGCTTATTACTGTTTAAATCTTTTCGATGGAAATTGTATTGTCTTAACTGTATGTTTTATCCAAACAAGTCTATTCTAAAAATCAAATAGTAGCTGTCACACTCTTGGATAATGGGCCGCACGGTTACCATGACAATGACCTCGGGCTGAAGCAAACAGAGTTTCGGCACGTAATGAAACTAGAAAAACGTCCTGCCTGGCTAGGGGCAGGGCAATAAAACTATTATTATAATTTAGTTTCTAATCTTAATCCTAGGAGAAACTGCCTTTGGGAACAAGAGCTGACTAACCAGTCTACAAGGAAATAGAAGTTTAAAAATATCTAGAAAGAAGTACAACATAGAAAGACAGAGAAAAATAATTCTGCTATGCACTTTCCATCAGGTGTATTGAGATTTACTTATAAGTTTTACTGCCATGTATGCACACTGGTCACTAATCACACGCCAATATTATAGGTATAACTGATATCCTATGTCAGAGGCGATCTTCCAGATGGGCCTTTACAGGCCTCAGCCATGTAGCTATAGATGTTGGCTCCCAACACTCCCCAGTACATTTTCAGAGATGAGCACATGAACTAAGCTGGGCCAATCAGAGCTCCCTATAGTACTTTTTCCAAAGGCTCTTTTTCTGAGTGATAATCTCTAAACCCCATGTAATTGGAGTTATCGGCAGATATCTTACCACCCCATGGAGATAGCTAAGAATGAAGCCAATCAGAGAGCAGACGGTATTATTTGAATCCCTGAACAGCTATGCCCAAAGTCCACTACTTGAACTTTCTAGTTACATGAGCCAGTTCATTTCTCCACTTACACTTTGTTTTTGTTTGTGTGTGAGTGTGTGTGTTTGCTTAATTTGATTTGCGTTGTTTCTGATCATGAAACCTTTAAAATTAAAGAGTCCTAACTATGACACTTGGTTTGGATTTTGTATATTTTCATCACATTACCATTCTGTTCTAAAGCCTTTAATGGGCCCATTAATTGGCAAAGTCACATTAAAGCTCTTCTGTTTCACTTTCAGAAACTTCCACAATAAGAGTCCACCTTTCTTAATCTAAAAACATAAGTTTTAGAATGTCCAAGGACTTATTTCCTATTCTGACATCTGGTTTTAGTTCATTTCTGTCTTCACTTGTTTCAAGTTATAAAGATCCACACTTGTTAAGACAATTCCCATGGAAATTATTACTGCATTGAGGGTAGGGGCCATGTCTTCCAGACAATGGTATTCAGCATTACCATGCACATCTCTACCCCATGACAGTTCAATTCTTAGCATGGTACAGAACCCATAAAATGTTCTGCAAATACTTGTTAAATTACATTTCAACAGTGATATTTCTTTGAAAAACAGACTTTTAATTTTGAACAGGCTACATTTTTTTCTTTCTGGAAAGGAAAAATTATCTAAGTAGACAAATTGGGGAGTAAATTTACAGCTTACAAAAAGTGCTGAATTGACCAAAGCCTTCTTGGAGGCCAGCGTTAAGGTAACCTTTTACTTTATTTCATTTTCAACACAGTTACAGCTCAGGTAGCAATTTAGAGAGGGTTTCTCAATAACTGACCTAAGTGGTAATCTCTTTTAGACGTGAAAAAGAAATCAAGTTCTTCCCAGATCACCTATCCAGGAGCTGTTGAATGCCTGTTCTTCATTATTCCTGGCACACTAGGGTATAGAGTATTTGTTGAAAGAATAAATGAATTCCCCCTTCTCTTGATGCTTTTTTCCTGCAGCTCTAGCTCTCATCAATTCCAGCAATATTAGGAAGAAATAATATTAAGTATAACAATTCCCAATATCTTTATAGCACTTTTGTATATTTTTATTCACATTCCATCTTTCCATATGCCCTCCACAATAACTTTGTAGCTAGGAGGAAAGAATAACATCCATTTGCAGAGAAAGAAAACTGAGGCTCAGAGAGGCTGGGGGACATCAAGGCCACACAGCTGACAGATGCCAAACCCAAGGTATTAGGTCTCCTAACACAGACATACGACTTTTCACCTAGTGCCCTGCCCACCACATCATCACATGCTCTGGGAGGCGACCAGGAAGGCAGCATACACAGTGCGGTGGTCAAGACCACAGATTTGGATTCAAGCAGACGTAGATGAAAATCCAGGTGAGCTGCTTAATGTGGCCCTGACCAAATTACATGACCAAATAACGCTTCAGTCACCCACTCTGAAAATAATTCTACAAATTCCTGAGGCAATTGTGAAGGTGAAATGACACTGAGACTGAAATGTCATGCATGTTCCCCAAATACTAGCATTAAAGTCAAAGTTGTTGGGGGCTGGGGAACTAGCCTGCTGCAAGGGGTGGTTACTGCAGGTCTAAGAACTGGACTTGAGACCTCCATTTTGATGATATAGAGTTCAACTATGCAACGCACTGTGAAAGACCCATGCTGGGAAATAATCCCTCTGTGTACAAATCAAGAAGAGAGAGCTGACACAGCCTTCACCTCTATGGGAGTCACCAGAGTTTATCATTGTAACATTATCCTTGAGTGAATACAAGACGCATCCTGCCTGAGTAAACACAGATGAAGCTCTCCCAAAGAGGACAATTGCAGCCCTGGAATTCCAGAGTGGAGAGGATGGATCTCTACTGTTGGGAGCCAGCCTTGGAGGCCCACCTGATTGACAGGGTCCTGGTGGGTCAAAGACCCCGGGCCACAAGGTGAGCCTGGGAAGCTGAGGCCCTTCTGTCTTCCACCTTTACTGTTGGTACGGCTGAAGAATTCTGTGCAGTCATGGAAGAAGAAAATGGCATGTTTATGTGAAGTACTCACAGCTAACCTGGAAATGTCATGGTTCATTTTTCCATTTCCCACTATGCCATTCGGCCTCTTCTAACATATGCAATGGTTAAATTCTGAAGCACATCAAGAATGCTTTCTTTCACTTGGTTATAAGTTACTAGATATTGCTTGAGTAAAAAATGATATAAGTATATTCACTCCTTATTTGATTTAGAATTATTAGTAGTTTAGTGTTTAGACATCAGGTTTTTTAGAAGCTCAAGTTTATAGTAAGTTCATTATGAATTCATTATAAGTTCTAACACTTATCTAGGAGTTATGTAGGTGATTTGTAACACTGTTTTCACAGATTTAGGATGAAGATTAATTGTTAAGGTTTTTACTTAATTCAATAGTTAAAATTTTAAGTAAATGTTTCTAGAGTGGGCTTTCACTGAATTCATAATATACTAATTGGATACTTTATGATAAATTAACTAAATACAGAGAGCAACCTTGGGGGCCTCGGAAACATCAATAAAATCTTCTTTTGAGTTTTCTTTAGAAATAAACACTGCAGGATAAGAGAAAAGTAACGAAGCCACCTGGACAAGAAAGGCAATTACGAAGCTTTGAAGGTCATAGAAGCCCCAGAGAGAAAATTCCTGATACATGGAGAATGGGGCACCTGGAACCTTTCTTGAAGCACTTCAAGGACTGTAATTTGGGACTGTTTTGAAAAGAGTTGCTGGTAGTGCTATTCTAGACATGATATTGTTTTATCCATGTATTAAATGTAATTGGTAAATGCAATATCATGCAAGTTTATATAATCAATATACATATATATGAGGGCTGACAAAAATTATTAGGCTCTGGTTATGTTTAACAAGTTTTTTACCTTGAATCATTAATTAAGTTTTAATGCTGTAGTTTAGTGTTTTATAATCACTTTGAAGATTGTTTTAGGTTTATAAGTTTAAGTTCACATAATGATAAAATTGGTGCCTTAAAGATAATAATAATTGCTCAAGTGCTATCTTAAGACAAAGATATTTTCCAGGAGTTTGCCAAGCTTAAGGGAAAACACTCAAACCACCCCCCAAACCACCATTATCCTAAACTTAAAAACTCATTAGCAATTATGCAACCATAATAATTCTAGTTGTGTTAGTTTTATTTCATTATGTTTCGTTTAAGTAAAACTCCTTTTAAACTTATCTTAAGACTCATTAACTGAAAGTAGTTTTTTTGGCCTGTTTGTTGCTTCTAAGACCACTAGATGGCATAACTTCTAAAGAAAGATGTGCGTGAAGGAATTTTCTTTGTCTTGCCCCTTTATGAATGATATAAAAGCTTTCTGTTAAGTAATAAAGAATGTCATCTGTCTTGCAGGCTTCTGGCCTGTAAGCAGGTGTCTAAGTATATTATTATTTCATCATAAGTTCCTTCTTTCGCCTAGTCCGTCTCTCCTTCAGGAAACCTCACACCCTTGCAGGAGAGGACCCCTGCACCCTACTAATCACATGTCAAGATGTCCTAGTCTCAAAGAAATGTCTTGCTAAAGTACTCATTGCACTCTTCCCACATGATAGCACATCCTTCTTTAATGATCAGGAGGCATATGTAGTTTTTCTCACTACAATTTGGGATGCAATCAAACCTTGGAAGTCACAGATGCCTCAATCTGCTGTCCTCACCTCCACCCATCCTGTGGCTGACCCCCATGGAGCCTCGCCAATCTGGAAGTGACTTTTGAGTTTTCATATTCTTCAAGATCTAATCCCAAACTAGTAAAGCTTCTCTTTTTTTACCAGCCTCAAATTTGCCTTAGGTACTGTATAGCATGCAACAATGTATTCCAGACATGTGAACTAATTTACATGACTGGACATGTGAATGCACACTTACATCTTTGAAGGTTTGCAACTTGAAAGTTTGTAAGTAGGGGACTCACTGTACCTTTCTGAGACACTGCCTCTACTCTGATGATTGTCTCTGAGGATGTCTACTTTTAAAGAGAAGATTCTACTCTCAATGTAAAGTTATATAACATTTTTCCTGAGGCTAGAGCTAAACATAATCAACTAAACCTTGTTACGGAAGATTAACACCCACTTTTGCTGGGAACATTTTTTTTTTTTTGAGTCAGAGTCTCACTCTGTCACCCAGGCTGAAGTGCAGTGGCACACTCATTGTCATCGCAGCCTTGACCTGCTGGGCTCAGGTGATTCTTCTGCCTCAGGCTTCCAAATGGCTGGAACTACAGAGATGTGCTACCACACATCGCTGATTTTTTTATTTATTGTGGAGACAAGGTCTCGCCAAGTTGCCCCAACTGGTCTCAAACTCCTGGGTTGAGGTAATCCTCTCGCCTGGACCTCTCAAAGTGCTGGGGTTACAGGCTTGAGCCAACATGTCTGACTGAACATTTTCTTTAACAAAAGCCATTAGTTAGTTGGTGTGATTACCACTCGTCTTCACCAAGACGCTCTGTGTCTTTCTTCACACCTGCTCTTCTGAGGCACACACGGGTATCTTCCTAGATACACTCCTTTGCAGATGTTAAGGATGCACTGTGCAGGGTTGAACTCTGCCCTACAATATGTGATCCAACAATCAGTGAATCTGTGGTTTGCCTGCCCTACAGAAATGTTGTGGGGATTAGCATTAAAATGAGATAATTAATACACAATAAATCTAAAGCATTATGTAAATGTGAGGTAATATTATGATCCTAAGCCTCTGGATACATACTCCATCTTTGAAAAATAATAGAAGAACTGTCACCACAAGACAAATGTCAGTCATCACTAAGGAAGTTAAACTCTGATCCTTCTTGAGTGTTTCACACATCTATTAACATCTACTCCACAGTGACATCCATTTATTTAACAGCACTGATCAATAACCTTATTTCTCCCCCAGTCTCTCTTTTTCCTGACCTCTTTGATAGATTTAATTAAAGTAATGCACTTTATGGGGATATGAAACTAGGCACTTGATGATGTCACTTCCTGGTTCAGGTCCTCTGCTTCCCCTTTATACAGTGGAAAGCAGGGGGAGGAGAAGGAAAGAAGAGGTACAATTTGCTTGTGCTCAATTCACTATGGTATGAAGCTAAATAAAGACTGGTCTGGAAAGTGTCTGGAATCTTATAATTTTTACAGTTATCTTAATTATTAAAAATGTTACATTAGCCTTAAAGCCAGGCATATTCTTCTGAATGCCATAAAGCCATCAATCGCCAGAACAAACCCATGTCTAGTTAGGTCATTAGTAGGAACATGAATTCCTATGTAAGCGAAAGGATGACTGAGTTTGAATGCAAGGATGGAATAGGCAGGAAGTAGAATATGTAAGGCATGGGTCATATCTATTGAATAATGATTTGCTAAACCAACAGCTGTTCTGTGAAATTAAGGACAAGCTTGGGGCATGGAGACAAGATGGTTGAGAGGAATTGTAATAAAAGAAATATACGAGGGCACTTGCAGTGGCTCGTGCCTATAATTTCAGCAATTTGGGAGGCCAAGGCAGGAGGATAGCTTGAGCCCAAGAGTTCAAGACCAACCTGGGCATCATAGCGAGACTTCATCTCTACAAAAAAATTAAAACATTAGCCAGGTGTGATGGTGTGAGCCTGTAGTTCTGGCAGCTCAGGAGGCTGACACAGGAAGATCACTTGAGCCCAGGAGTTGGAGGTAGTAGTGAGCCATGATTGTGTCACTTCACTCCAGCTTGGATGACAGAGTGAGACACTGAATCAAAAAAAAAAAGAAAGAAAGAAAAGAAAAGAAAAATATACAAATATACAAGGCACAAAACTGAAATAACAGGAATCCTGGATGAATTCTATTTTTTTGTGAACACCCTGTGGCTCCTGTATATATTTTATCTGTACATATCCTAACCACAACAATTTAGTTATTGTGCCAAAAAAAAAACTTCCCAAAAAACCAACTAAAAAAAACTCCAACCCAAACCAACAAACCAAATAAACAAAAAAACCAAGAAATGTCCTTGACTGAGTATCAAAAGTAGTAATGTTTTAATTTTCTGATACATAAATTCCTGAACATATCGTTTGACACATCGTATCTATGTGTTCATTAAAAATTAGGGCTAATAAATTTATTTTATTTGTCAAAGAATAACATGAGTTTTTCAAAGATAATTAAGCTGAAACAACCAAAAATACAGCATTATCTTTTCTCAGAGATGGCAAAATTCATTTTGAAGAGTCAATGGTACTTAGCTTCTAAAAGAAAATAGCATTGACTTGTATGCTTCATGCTCTGACAGTTTTCTGTGTGATTTTAGAGGAATCTCTTGATCTCTCTGTTTCATCTGCAAATGTGTTAATAGCTTTGGAATGAGTAATTTAACAAGCATGGAGTAATCACTGGCAGAATAAAAGAGATTTTGGTGAATGCTCTATATTTCAAGCCAAACTGAGCCACTCAATGTTTCTTTCTTTTTTTTTTTTTTTTTTGAGTTGGAGTCTCACTGTCACCCAGGCTGGAGTGCAGTGGCCACTCCCGGTCATCGCAGCCTTGACCTGCTGGGCTCCGACGATCCTTCCACCTCAGCCTTTCAAGTAGCTGGAACTACAGGCGCACACTACCACGCCCGGCTAATTTTTTTGATTTATTGTAGAGATGAGGTCTCGCCTGCCCAGGTGGGTCTCGAACCCGCAGGCTCAGGCAATCCACTCACTTAACCCTCCCAAAGGCGTGGGATTACAGGCTGAGCCATCGAGCCTAGCTCAATGTTTCTATATACATCACCCAATTTCCTCACTCCACACTTTTTCTTATGCCATTTCTCCCACTAGAAATGCCACCATTCTGTCTTGTTCTAATTTTACCCATTCTCCAAGGACAAGGTCAATTGTCTTTTGTGTTTTCCATTTTTCCTGTTTCTTTACCTGAAAATATTGCTCCTTCTTCCAAGGTTGCAAAGATAGCATTTATTTGTTTTCTACTTCTCATGGATTTGTAGTTATATTTTTATGTATGCATTTAATTATATGAATTGTGTCCTTCCTTTAGAGGGCAGAGAAAGTGCATGATTTATCTTAGAACTTGGGATGTGATAAGCACTTAATAAATGTATATTGGGTAAAAGGTTAGTTTTATGTGTCAATGTGACTTGGCAATAATATCCAGTTTTTGTTCACTTGCTTGCTTGTTTTGTTTTGTTTTTTTGAGTCAGGGCCTCACTTTTTCAGCCTGGGTTGGAGTGCAGGGGCACAATCACAGTACTGCAGCCATGACCTCAAGGCCCAATTATTTAATAAAATACTTATCTAGGTGTTACCATGAAAGCAATTTGTAGATGTGGTTAACATTTATGATCAGTTGACTTGGGTAACAGAGATTACTCTAGATAATGTAGATGAGACATAATCAGTTGAAAGACCTTAAAAATGTAAACTAGGCGGGCGCTGTGACTCACACCTATAATCCCAACACTTTGGGGAACCAAGGTGAGAGAATTGCCTGAGCCTACATGTTTGAGAACAGGCTGGGCAACTTGGCAAGACATCATCTCTACAATAAATCAAAAAATTAGTTGGACGTGGTGGGGCATGTCTGTAGTTCCAGTTACTAGGAAGGCTGAGGTGGAAGGATCACTTGAGTCCAGCAGGTTGAGGATATGGTGGCCGTGAGTGTGCCACTGCACTCCAGCCTGGGCGACAGAGTGAGACTCCAACTCAAAAAAGAAAAAGCTGAAGTTTGTAGAAGAAATTCTGCAGCATCAACTCCTGCTTGAGTTTCCAACTGCTGGGCTGCTCTACAAATTTTTGACTTGCCTGACCTACAGATTTTGAACGTCAGTCCTCACAATTGCATAAGTCATTTCCCTGAAATAAATCTTTGGAACTCCAGGAAGACAGGATTTTTTTACTTTGTTCACTGCTGTATCCCCAGTGTCAAGAAGAGTGTCTGGCACATAGTAGGGAGTCAATAAATACTTGTTGAATGAATGAAGGAATAAAAAGACAACTTCATGAAAAATACGATATTTGCTAGGTTTTGGACACTTACTAGGCCATTTAGTAGGCTTTTGCCAAATTTGGGTATTTATAGGTTTGCAACGTATAGTTATTGACTGCAATGGATAGCCATTTATTGATAATTGATGCACAGGCTTCATATTACTGGACGTTCCTGTTCACATGCATGGCAGAAAAATCCCAGTCTGTCATCCTGTGTGTTCCCATAGGCAAATCACTTTTATTCTCTTCATCTCATCTTATTCATCTGTATGATTAAGATTTTGATGTGTGGCTGGTCACAGTGGCTCAAGCCTGTAATCCCAGCACTTTGGGAGGCAGAGGTGAGAGGACTGCCTAAGATCAGGGGTTTGAGACTAGCCTGGGCAACTTGGTGAGACCTCATCTGTACAATAAATTTTTAAAAAATTAGCTGGGCATGGTGGCACATGCCTGTAGTTTCAGCTACTTGGGAGACTGAGGTGGAAAGATCACCCGAGCCCAGTAGGTCAAGGCTGCAGTGGCCAGGAGCATGCCACTGCTCTCCAGCTTAAGTGACAGCGTGAGACAAACAAACAAGCAAACAAAAAACTATGATTTTTATACATGGCTTTATCCTTAAATTTGCATCTAATTTTGTCATCATACATACTTGAATATTATTTGTTACACAATG
>NW_007234126.1:0-7153 GCF_000164805.1 Carlito syrichta | reverse complement strand
CTGGATGCGCCTTCTACCCTCTCACCTCCTAGCTTGTGCCCTGGGGTGTCCACCCTCGTGGAATTCCCTGCACTACAAAATAAAAAGAAAAATAATATGGCACCTGTATAACGACCACCAGGGTCGCTGCGAGGGTTCAATGAACCGTCACGGACGAGGACAGACAGGTGTCCCCTTATGACGACAGCCGCTTCCATGCCACAAAGCGAGGGTCGCGGGCGCCGGCCGACCCGTCTGACCAAGGACGACGTATTCGCTTCTCAGAACCACCACACGGAGCGACGGCCGCCCCTCGGGTCCACCGCCCACGCCCGGCACCTCCACCCCGCCCGCACCCCCACCTCCGCAAGCCCCGGCTCGCCCCCCCACCTCCGCAAGCCCCGGCTCGCCCCCCCACGGCCCCTCCCACAAGCCCCCCACCTCCGCACACCCCGAGATCGCCCCTCCGCCCGCCCTCCCCCCACCCAGCGCGTCCCGGCACGCGGGCGCAGGAGATAGCGGGGGAAGAAGGGGGAGGGAGCCCCCGCCCGAGGCTCCCCGTGACGGTCGGCGACCGCCCCTGACACTGAAGCCCGCTCGTCCCGAGGCCCCGAGCCGCGCGGAGCCCCGACGCCCGCGCTCTCACCCCAGGGGCGCGTCCTCCGCTCCCGCGCGGACCTAGGAATACGGACAAGTTCCTTCCGGCCAGAGAGAGCGGACGCTGATGGGACGGGGCTGGGCCTGCGCCTGCGCAGAGTGGGCGCCTGGGAGCCCTTCCCAGAGTGCTGCGCGGCAGGCCCCTGACGTCGTGAACTACTATTCCCATAACCCCTTGTGTCCTGGGAGGTCGTGTTTTCCCATTTCAGCCTTGGGTCGGCTCTTGGCTGCCCAGGTGCTGCCCAGATCCTCAGAGGTGTGGGCATCACGGCCCCCGGCAGTACATGGTTGGAGCAAAAAGCTGCAACAGACACCAACAGCCGCAAAACATGAATAGGGACTGCACGTTAGAAATGTTAAGAAAAATCATTATTTTCTTAGTGTGATGTTGGGAGAGGTAGAAAATTGCTCTTATAGGCAAAAGATGCACACTGAAGCATTTACAGTTACATATTTGTAGTTTTAAGTGATATTTGTAAAATAAGAAAAACTCTTAGAGAAAGTAAGTATGGTTTAAAAAAAAGTGAAGAATGGTTAAATATGTGTGATATGTACAAATGATGCTCATTTTACTATTTTCTACTATTCTGATATTTTTTATTTACAATAAAAGATGTGTGGGGCAATGTGGAAGAGGAGCAGTGAGGAGATTCTACTTGTCCCTCTATCCTGATAAAAATAATTAAAGGACTTTTCTGTGATCTTCATAGCGAGAACCTGGTAGCAATGTTGCAAGTAAAACTCTGAAAAGTGTGGGGAGTCTCCAAGACCGGGTTTCTTCAGTTTTAAACTCTAAAGCTAGTCAACACTGAGTCTCTAGCAATTCGTGAATTATATGTAAAGCATTGCTACCAACACTGACTTCAGTTGTGGACATCTGACTTTTTGCATCCGCTCCTGGTGAGCCGTGATTCTTGGCATCTTCCTGTCTGTTTCTCCAGGTTCATCTTATAATTTCTATTATTTGATTGAGCTAAGAGAGTTGTTGGTTTTCAGTTTGTTTGATTTTATTCCTGTTGGGAGAATGAGAATGATTACTTCCAAGATCTTTACATGTCAAACCAGAAACCAAAGTCTGCTTATTGTGTTCTGAACTGCATTGCTTTATGCCATAAGTACAGGTCACCTTTGGATAAGCTTTTGATAGGCAATTGCAGGAGATGTAAGTACAAAGAAAGGGCTATAATTTGTTTCGTAGCACACTTAATCTACTCATTCTGGAGAACCAGTGTGCAATTGGAATGGTACTTTTTCATATCTTTTCATTTAGACTATTTCAGTTGATGTTTGGACACACATAGACACAAAATGAAAGAAGACATAGATCTGAACTGCATCTGTGTCACAATGTGCATAATCACTACAAGTGTTAAATATATAAGGAAATCAATTTAGACACTGTGAAATTCCTGAATCATTAATACCTATATTTCTACTTTATATACATTAGGTCATCAAATTTTATTAAAATTCTTTATTAAAATACATGTTTGTAAAGCTATAGTAAATTACATTAAATTATAAACTTCACAGTTGTCAATGGTGAATGATTAATTATCTACCATAGATATTATTTATTTTAGCTTAGTGGTGAATCACTGGTTGTCCTTATTCCCAAAGACCAGAACCTCCCAGCTCAAGGAGTAAAACTGAGTAGTTATTTATTTATTCGTGGTATTTTTAGATTTAAAATTATTTGCATGCAGTTAAATGTATAGGTGTCCATGATTGATTCATAAATTCTTGCTACTCTGAATTGTATACAGCCTGATTAAAATTACATACCATAGAGAAAATCATATGCCACGGTGTCTTGTCTTTTTACCATTTTAAAGTTGTGATATTATTGTTTCTATGCCTCCCAAATAGTTCTGTTTTGTCAAAGTCCAGACTTAACCTGACACATTCCTTATATCTAACACACTCATAAATCTTACTTGCAAGCTTCTTTGCAAATTGAGTCAGTGACCATTCACAGTTGTATTATACTCCTGTTATTATCTTTTCTCATAGTTCTCTCACTACACAAAGCTTCCTATATGAGTTTTTCACAACAAAAGGTCAAGTTCCTGCACAGGACTATGTCCTTGTTTAAATGAGCATATAGGTGCTCAAATATTTCCTGCGTAAAGAAAGAGTAACTACATCTGCTCTATATTACTAGTCAGTGGATTTCTCATGATTAGCAAGACATCACATGCCTTCCTCTACTTTACGGTGTAGAGGAATAAATAAAGACTATGGTAGGAGACAATAGAGAAGAAGACGAAGTCAGGAATTCTTGGAATAGTCAGAGAGGGCTTAACCGAATAGGCAACACTTAAATTGAGACTAGAAGTATGTGAAGAATGGAGGAATGGGGCCTCATGCAGGAAAACCAAGAGCCTGATACCTGAAAGACTTTATCCCATTTGAGGAATTCAAGTATAGACACTTGAAGTCTTTAAGAATGTTTCTTTGACTTTGCTTGAAGAAGTGCCTGGAATAAGTCAGGCTAGGAGCCACTTTCTCTTTTGTCTGAGCTAAACTGTCAAGCAAGCCTCGATAATGAAGAATGCAAAGCAATGTGCATACTTTCCATTTTAAAATCACTATTTCGCATTCAAATCAAGAAGTTAGTTCAATTTGTGAGAATTTTCATCTCTCCTAGGTCAACTAGACCAAGACAAGGGTAATCAGAGAGATGGAGAGTGAAATTGAGAGAGAGTAGGAAGGAATATCCCATTACACACTCACAAGAATGGCTGATATTTACAAGACTGGCTGGTTAGAATAGCCCTTTGCTTATTATTCTGAGGCTACTTTGGGTTCTTTTCTCAGTTTCCAAATATGTTACAAAAACATTTAAAATAAGAGATCCTTAAATATTCTGAAGTTTAAGTCTTGTTACCTGATGCACATTCAAACTACTCATGACTGATTCTCATTACAAATCATGATATTATTATTCAAAATTATACAGTACAAACTGTTTCAGGGTAGCAATAACGTTAAAGTGAAAAGGGTCTTCTTTATAGAAGAAATTGACATAAGAATTTCACAAAGATTAAAAGAGTATCACCACTGTGCAACCGAAAATAATGTTCATAGGTTAGGCAGCAATCAATAGCTGTTAAATCCATTAACAATAGGTTAACAGGAAATCTTTGAGGTGAAATATAGACAGCATAAAATGTATCATTTCAAACAGATTTACATTATAATTTGATGGAATTAAGTATATTCACATAGTATGCAGTGATCACCACCATTCAACTCCAAAACTTCATTTTCTCTAACTGAAAATCTGTACCCATTAAGCAATAACATGTTATTCTTTCCTCCCTCACACCCTGACAACCTCCATTCTAATTTCTGTATCTACAAGTGTGATTACTTCAGGTACCACATATAAGTAAAATCATCCCTTTTTTTGATTTTGGTGTCTGGCTTGTTTTATTCACTTATCATGTCTTCAATGTTCATTCATGTTATAGCAAGATTCAGAACTGCATTCATTTTTAAGGTTGAATATACACCATTCCATGTATATACTATATTTTGTTTATCCATTCATATGTTAATGAACACTTGGGTTGCTTCTACATTTCAGCTGTTGTGAATACTGCTGCTGTGAACATGGGTGTATAAATATCTTTTCAAGTTCAATCTTTTTAGGCATACAACCATTTTTTTTCAATTTTTAAGATATATAACTAGAAGTTAAATTTTTGAATAATATGACAATTCTCTGTTTAAGTTTTGAGCAACTGTTATACTGTTTCCCACAGCAGCTACACCATTCCAACAATTGCAAGCATTCCAATTGTTCTACATTGTCACCAACAATTGTTATTTTCTTCTTGGAAAAAATCCACAGGCATCCCAATGAGTGCAAAATGGTATCCAATTGCAGTTTTGGTTTGCATTTTCCTAAAATTCTGGTGATGTTGGCCATATTTTCATGTGCTTATAGGCCATTTGCTTATCTTCTTTGGAGAAATATCTATTCAAATCCTTTGCCTGTTTTAAAATCAGATTTGTTGTTGTTGTCAAGTTGTAGAATAATTTATATATTCCATTTATTAATCCCTTATCAAATATGTGATTGGTAAATATTTTCTCTCATTTTTTGGATTGCATTTTCACTCTGTTGATGATGTGTTTTGATGCACAAAAGTTTCTAATGCTGGTGAAGTCCAGTTTAACTGTTTTTTTCTTTTCCTGCCTATACTTTTTGTGTCATATCAATAGAATCGCTGCCAAATACAATGCCATGAAGAGTTTCCCCTCTTTTATTTTTTGGGTTTGTTTTTTGTTTTTTGAGTTGGAGTCTCACTGTATCGCCCAGACTGGAGTGCAGTGGTACACTCACTCCAGTGTCAATCTTCCCAGTAGCTGGAACTGTAGGTGCACACTACCACACCTGGCTAAGTTTTTTATTTATTGTACAGAGGAGTTCTCACCAAGTTGCCCGGGTTGGTCTCAAACCCATGAGTTTAGGCAATGCACTTTATCTTGGCCTCCCAAAGTGCTGGAATTACAGGCTGAACCACTGAGCCAGGCCCCCTTTTTTGTTTTAAAAGTTGTCTCATTTTAACATTTTTACTTACATCTCTGATCTACTGAGTTAATTTTCGTATATGATGCAAGAGAAGAGTCCAACTCATTCATTTGTAGGTAGATATCTAGTTTTCCAGCACTATTTTTCTGCTTCTAGAATATGCATTTTCATTTTTTTAATTTGAAAAGTCTTCAGTCATTATTTTTTCAAATATATTTTCTTCTCTTTGTTTTCTCTCCTCTCCTTTGGAAACTCTCAGTATGCATCTATAGGTATGTTGGATGATGACTTACTGGTCTCTCAGGCTCTGCTCCTTTTTACTCATTTTTTTTTTTTCTGTTTATCAGACTAGATAATTTCAAAGGACCTGTCTTCAAGTTTGTTTATTATTTCTTCTGTCTGCTCAGATTTGTAGTTGAAATCTTCTAGTGACTTTTTCATTTTGTGTATTATACTTTTCATCTCCAGAATATATATTTTGTTCCTTTTATAGTTTCTACTTCCTTGTTGAATTATTTTATTTTTGTATATATTGTATTCCTGGTTTCTTTTAGTTATTTGTCCATCTATTCCTTTAGTTCTCTGAACACATTTAGGACATTTGATTCAAAGTCTTTGTGTTTTAAGTTCAATATCTTTCCTTGGTGTCACTCAGCAGCTTTGGGAGTTTTCAGATTTTGATAATTCTTATGGAATATCTTTCAAGTATCTGTTCACTGATCTCTAATATTGGGGAGACTTTTCTCTTTCTTGAATATTGATTATGTAAAGTCAATGAATTCATTTTCAGATTATTAGGGCCTGCACGTGTCATATTTACAGGGTATCTTTCTTTTTAAAAAAACTTATTTTAAAGATGTGGGGTACAATTCAGGATTAGTTATATAAGTGGACATTGTACAGGTTAGGTTAGGGCCTCCCTTTGCCTAGTTTGAGATACCTATATTGATGTTGTGTTCCTTGCACCACCAACCAAGCAGTATCCTGCTACTGCCAATCCCTTTGTTATAGTATTAGGGTACTAGGGTAAATGTTCAGGGTCCGCTTATGAGTGAGAACATGTGGTATTCTTTTTTGTTTCTGTGATAGATCACTGAGTATTATTGACTCCAAATCCATCTAAGTTGCTGTGAAGTTCATATGTTTGTCCTTCTTTATGACTGTGTAATATTCCATTGTGTATATGTACCACATTTTTTTTCCAAGCCAGTTTCAATAGACAACATGGTTGATTTCATGTTTTTGCTATTGTGAATAGTGCTGCAATAAACAGGTCACCTTTCTTGAAGAAAATATATTTATGTCCAGATTGTATGGTTTTCTAAAAACAGACTTTTCCTTTTTCAAGATCAAAAGTGGTACTACCAAAAGTGGTGAATAAAACTTGCAATAAATGTTTCACTTATTATTTTGCCTTTCCAAAATGTCATCAGATTAATAGTCTTTTTTAAATGGGGGAGGGGTGAAGGACTCCTAATACCTTTCTTATAAAATGAGAATTAAATACCTAGGCCCTATTACAAATTCACACTCAGTGGTTTATCACAGAAACAAAGAACTGATTACCACATGTTCTGACTCATAAGTGAACCCTGAACATTTACCATAATACTATAAGAAAGGGATTGGCAGTAGCGAGATACTGCCAGGTTGGGGATGGGGGTGGGGCACAGCATCACCAAGGGCACCTGATCTCAAACTGGGGAAAATGGGGACCAAATGGAGGCCCAAACTTTACATATATGATGACCACTTGTATACCTAATCCTGAGTTGTACCCCACATCTTTAATATAAAAAAAGAATACATGGGCATATGGTATTGCACACATAGGATGTATATCATTGCCTGACATAAGTGTAGATGAAAGTTTAATAGAAAACTTTACAAAAGCAATATTTCTATAGGAGAGAACTATATACCTTGGAGTACATGTGGAAAGATTTCTGTTGATCAACAGCATGATGTTCTCAA
>NW_007234125.1:8650-19751 GCF_000164805.1 Carlito syrichta | reverse complement strand
TGTAGGATGACACCACTTCTCCCAGGACACGCTGCGATCGTACTTAGGCAGCTGCACGAGCCACCACGAGAAGATATTTAGACGCCAGCATTCCCAGCATGCCCTGCGAGGGGCCACAACCCTACACCTCCCCATCGTGTTTCGGAACAAAGTAATCTCTCCCTTTTCTTGCCTCACGCAGCCGGGTCTCATCGTATCAAGAGCAGAGGGGTAGGGACTAGAACTTTATCCAATCAGTGGATGCTAAAGTCTGAACTGGCCAGTCAGATGGAAACCGGAAGTGAGGGAGTGGCTTCGGGGTTGTGACCGGGCCTTTGTATCCTGCGCTTGGGCACTTAGCTGGGTTGTTCTATCAGTTTTGCCTTGTTAACTGGGATTCACGAGTATTGTGTATCTTCGCTTCAGCTTCTGTCGCCTTGTCACCTGCAGTTTCTGGGAGGTCATGTGGTGGGCTCCGGGACATCTGGAATCCGGGAGATGGTGAGTATGCGGGCGGCTGTGAAACGGGGAGGGGGCAATGGACCCGGATGGCCCTGTTGTGGCGGAACCGACCTTCCAATCAGCTCTGAGCCATGGGCAGGTGCTGGTGGCTGACAGCCATACATTCGCCTTATCTGTATGATCTAGGTGGAAATCTCCTGGGTCTGTCGTCAGGGTCATTGGTCTTTTGTGTCACCAATTCCAAACCCGGTTCTGTCGAGACAAGGAGTTGGCGCAGGGACTGACTTTATTTTGTAGCGACATTAAAATCGAGGACATGAGGAGTCGGCGTCCTAAAGACCCCTCCTGGGTTGTGCGTGATTTTTTTTTATTTTTTTCCCGGCTGGGGGGCAGAGGAGGGCCAAGATCAAGAGGTGACTTAGACTTGGAGGTATTTGGGTGATGAGAGGAGTCCTGGAAAATGGTAAATTCTTTCTCCTTGGTTGATTGTGCCCATTCTCCTTTATTTAACAAAAAGAGTTAGCGTACATACTCTCACTTTTCCAGAGTTAGTATGAAGGGCTGCATTCTTGTGTCTGTCTCATCTTTTCAGCATCTCAAAATCATTTTAGCCACGTGCAAACAGGCAAAGAGGCCAGAGTCCCCCCTCCATCTAAAAGGGAGTCATGTCAGACTTTTGACAGTTAACGCCCATTTGTGGTTGATTAAGTCTAAGTTTTATTATTTTTCTTTTTTTTAGCAATTTTCAAGAAATCTGTTTTAGTTCGGAGAAACCATTCTCCGAATGTGTGCATTTATCGACACATCCCTGTTCTTGAGAGGAAAAGGTAGAAATGATTTCTGTCCTCTGGATGATCTTGCAATTGTGAAGGAAGAAAAACTATCCCAAAGGACAAGGTAAGCCCACCTCAGGGAGATGGTGGAAGAATCCACACATCAAAGAGAACCTCAGGCACACAGGAGAGCAAGTGCAGGGGCTCCTGAGAGTGTGGTAAGACTCTGACAAAAAAAATACATTCAATATTATTTTGAAATAAAGGCATATTTTCAACATGCAGGTGTGACTTGATTAGATAATCTCACCTGAAAAGCTATCAGAGAAATAGGAGGAAAAGGGCAAAATGACTGCTTCTCAGGTAATTGTGTCCTAGGTCAACTGGAATGTCATGTTTTTGAAACTTGCAAACCTTCCTGTTGTCCTTGTAATGGTCCTGCCTACTGAGTTTGTTTCAACTACTTTTTTGTTCTTCATGTGATATTCAGCGGGTCTACCGGACACTTCTCCCTATATAGCCTCCTCTGTTCTCTTCATCTATACTGCTTAGTTGCCATGAACTGTTCTCACCATGAATGTAAGAACTGCAGTATTAAAAATGTTTTCTTGTGGCTGAGTATTATGGGAAGGCACAGTACCTAAGAATCCCATTGGAGATAGGGTAAATCCTCAGATCCCAGTGAAGGTTGTAATCATGTCTCTTTTTTTAACTTTTTGAGTTGGAGTCTCTCTCCCAGCCTGGAACATGAGAGTGAAACTCCTACTCACACAAAAAAAATAAATATGTATACCTTTTATATACATATCATATATATATCTTTAGCAAGGGATTTTACCTTTCATGGAGTTGGTCCATGGCAAATTTTGTTACCTAGGTCAGCATCAATTTCTTGGGCAAGGTTAGATAGACTCAGTTCTCCACAAACCACAGCAGCGGTGCCAGTTTCAGCTATTCCTGCTATACTTAGCTTGACTTCTGCAGGTACTAACAAGGGAACAGTGCATTTTGAATAAGCAATTGAAGACCAGGGCAATTGAGTAGAAAAGCTCCTTTAGGACCACAATAAGCATAAACCTGAGGCAGCACATGAACAGTAATATATAAAGTAGACTGATTAATTAACCTTTTGGTAGTAGTACATTTTGTAAGGCCTGTAGAACTAGCTAACCAGGTGTTGGCAGTGGCCATGTAGGCCATGGGTTTGGCCATGGTTAGAGTGAGGGATAAGCTACAAATATCAGAGAACAGAGAAGTTGTTAGATTAAAACCTGGGGTTATAAGGCAGGAGGTTTTACCAGTTACATCACCTAGATTGATGTGAACCATTTCCAGAGATCATTTACTTTTGTCTGCATTGGTGATGATAGGAGTTTCAACTTCTAGGCCCACATAATACGAGGGTTGTGGTTTTAAGCAGAACCAGCAATCTGGGGCCTAGTGACATTAAGCAGATGTTGCATATGAGTTAACATAGGAAAAGACTAGGGGGTTGGTGGGCCAGTTTTGGAAGTGGTCAAGATGAACTATTGAGCTGTTGAGGTGAACCCAGGGTAGCAACTTGGTTGGCAGATGGCTGAGGTTGAGGTGGAGGCTGCTGGCAACCGAACAGGGGATACTTCCAGCTCTGCCAATGGCCCTATTGGTTTGTCCATGGTTTTTTAGGGGCTTACTGCCAGATGGTGAATAAGGCACCATGGTTATACTTACTTATATAGAGTTGTATATGCCAGGTATCTCCTGTATGCCAGGAACAATGGAGAGGATTAATAACTTTTAAATATATAGGTTGTCTGCATCAGTACCTAGCCAAAGCGTGATTTTAGATGTGTCATTAGGCCTCACACTGTAGGTTACAATGGTGACACATTTCCAGTCTGGACAATAGAATTTGTTTTTCTGATTACAACTGTGGTCAGTGAGGTTACTGGGGTACAGATAAAAGTTTATATCCTTTACATAGTTGGGGGCTGCCCACTGTTTGCATGATTTGCTGTAGTAATTATTTTGTATACTGTGTCTACCGTACAGGCGTCCATTTATACATTTCTTTTTTGTTTGTGCCAGCTTAGGAAGGTTTACTTTAAATTGGACCAAAGATGAATGATGGATCCAATTTTGGATTGCTAGGACCTTTTCTGGTGTGAAAGACATTAAAGAAAAAGTATAGGAAGTATAAGTTATTCCAAGAGGGGGGAAATAAATTAAGAAGTAACACCACAACATAGGAGGTCTGGAACACATCCTACACATAGGAGGTAGGATAACATTAACAGAGATTTTGCCACATTTCCAATTTGCAGGAGCTACAGTAAGCACTCCTACACCAAAACCCAAAACAAGTATTATTACAAAAACAATAGGTAAAGGGTGAGTATAATGCATGTAAAGAAATTAGCAACCAGTCTGATTTTCGCAGTTTAGATGTATGTCAAAAAGCAATATTGAGGGGGTTTCTTGGAGTCCTTGGTTGCAGTCCAAGTGGCTGAATGGTGACTGTTTTCCCTTGTTGAATGAGGGCGTGGACATTTGGGGTCCCTTGCCAACACAGCACACTTGATGACATGAACTGGTGGAGTTAGGTCAGTTTCCTTTGCCCTTTTGACTCGGGTATGGTGAATCCAGACTGGTATCCCATCGATCTTGATTGCTGTTGGCATGGTGTCGATCACAAGAAACAGTCCCTTCCAGACAGACATTAGTCCATCTTTCTGGAACTTTTTGACAAAAACCATGTCGTCCGGGTGGAATGGATCACAAGGTGTGGAGGACAAATACTGGAGTGTACATTTGTCTGGCCCTTTTGTAGAGGCAGGAGATAGCTTAATAGAGACTCATTGGTAATTTTTTAACGAAGGGTTACATTGGAAAGGATTAATGTGGGTTATACTTGAGAAGTCTGGGTTTCTAAAAGGACAATGTTGGCAAAGTTATTTTTTTTAATCTAAGGTATATTTTTGGGGGGACACAGCCTCTATTTTTATTATTGTGGTCAGGTTTAGGATTGAAATAAAAATGGCTTCTCACCTTTGGTCTATCCTTTTATTTCCCATTTCTGCTCTTGGAAAGATTTTTCTATTTTGAAAACCAGGGTGAAGATCGATTTTCTGTAACTTCTTCTTGCTGAGGTGGGTTATACAGATGTTCCCTACCTATTTATTTCCAAGGGCACGTATAGGTAACAGTGTGATTTTAACCAAATATTATTTGGATTTAATCAAATACTATGTGAGAGCACAGTCAAAAATTATTAAGCAATGATGAAAAGGGTCATTGTTCCAGAAAAAATGATAAAAAAGTGAAAGTAATTCCATATGAAGCCTTTGATTTATTAATGTAAGTTGAAATATTTTTTGTAAATTATCTATAGCGGTACTTTAGTAATGAAATATAGTCCCTTTATTTAGAAAAAACCCCAGTTGTTTTATTGTAGAATAAAAATACAGCCATCATACAAGTAATTTTATTAGTTTTTTAAGTTAGTATGGCAGTAGCTGCTATGGTCCAAAGACAAGATGGACACCCTTTTGTTTTATTGTCCAATTGTTTAGGTCAGTATGTTACTGCCTTCATATCTGGACCACACTTTTGTCCTTGGGCTGGACCATACTGTTGTCTTGGACTGGACTGGATTTTTGTCCTAGCAGCCCCAAGGCTATTTCTTTAATCTCTGATGTGTAGAGGGTAAAATTCTTTTGTATAAGGATATATAATTTCAACAAGGATGACCACGACCAAAAGGCTGGCACCTGTGTTAAATTAGAAAGTAATTTGGGTTCCAGCACCTTGGTTTACCTGGGGGGTTGTTGGGGTGATGGTGAGCCAGGGCTAGGCAATTTAGCATGTTTGCAGGCCACCATAGGTGGCCATTATTTGAGTGCCAAGTGTTTTCTCCTCTGTTCAAAAGAGAATGCACCTGCTTCCGAATGGCTTATTGGCCTGTACAGTAGACAAGGTCCAGGAGGTTAGGACTTTTGGGGACAACTATGTTTCCATTGTCCCCACAGGCTGTACCCTTGAGCAATGGACACCATCCCCTTAGCATGTTTGTTTTTACCAGGTTTTTGTTGGGAACTTGGAGTTTTCGTTGCTAATTGTGACTGCCAATTGGGGTTCTTCTTTGGCTCTCTTGTTCTGCTGCCCTCCATGTTGGCAGTTTTGTTTTTGCAAAAAATCTTAAAAGTTCATATTTTTAATAAGCTATACATATAAAATTTTTCTTTTTCTTTTTTTTTTTGAGTCAGCGTCTCACTCTGTTGCCCAGACTGGAGTGCAGTGGCACACTCCCGGCCACTGTAGCCTCGACCTGCTGGGCTCTGGTGATCCTTTCACATCATTCTTCCAAGTAGATGGAGCTACAGGTATGTGCTACCATGCCCAGCTGGTTTTTGATTTATTGTGGAGCCGAAGTCTTGCCAAGTTGCCCAGGTGGGTCTCGAACCCATGGGCTTAGGCTATCCACTTGACTCGGCCTCGAAAGTGCTGGGATTACAGACTGAGCCACCAAGCCCAGCCAAAATTTTTAAACCATTTCTCTGTGACAGTCTGATGCAAAGCACTTCAGAATGAACAGACCACATGGATGTGTAATGACCTGTCCCTACTTATTTATAATTATGAATGGGAAAATTTGTTAAGAATTGGTATAAATTACTAAATTGTAGTTTCATTTGCAAGGAACAAATTGTTCACACCTTACAACTAGAACTATAATGTAGCAACTAGGTGAGAGTGATCAATTCTCATTTTTACTGTGCTCACATGAAGTACCCATCTATCTGGCAGATGTACTAGGCCTAGGCCAGTTTTTTAAAACTCTTCATGTTATGGAAGCTGTTTAGCATTTAAAGCTTTACCTGTTTTATAAGAGGGTGCTAATTAGGCACAGCACGTGATTTATCCTTTTGTTTATAAAATAAAACTTTAGCAAGCCTGATATAACAAATAGTGGTGTTATTTAACATTAATGTATTAACACATGCTAAAATTGGAAATAAAATGTATTAAAGCACTTGCAATTTAGGTGGAAAAGCAAATAAAAATTACAATTAATTGTTAGCAATTACATATGCCCATTAACAAACTTGCACTATTTTTTAAGTCAAAACAGAAAGTAGAACAGAAGAAAAAAATTATAACTAACTTGATTATATACCAAGATTTTTTTCTTCATAAATTTCCCTTCTTGATACTCATCGTAATTTTTACATACTGCTGATGATGACATGTTTCGACGCTGTTGTTCCTGTATTTTTTTTATTTTTATTTTTGGTATTGTAGCTCCTTTCTTAAATTGAAAGTAACTCAGACACTTAATGAACCTTTGAAATAATGTTGAAATTTTTAAAAATTACATGGAGAGTTTACCCATAAGCATTGTTTTATTTATATACATATTTTATTCATAGCAGCTTGCTTAATTATGAAAACTATTTTCTGGTCAGTCAGTTTTTAGCGTTTTACTGATAATTCAGAAGGTTTAGAGGTTTGGCACCAACAATTTTAAATTAGTCATCCTTTAACAAAAGCATTTATATAAATAGAGATTATCCTGGTCTTGGCTAGACTTGTAATTTTATAACATTTGATGAAATGTATGTTGACAGTTTTAAAGATGTGTTTTTATATTATTGTCAATTATTAAAGTTATATGCATTTATGAGTACTCATTTACTTGAAAGCAAATTTGGTAGCATGCTGGACAAAACATGTAACAGGCATACATGTTAACATAATTAAACAAATCTAGATTTAATAACCTTTTTTAAGTGTTTGCCATGAAACAGTAACAAGTTTATTATTTTTAAGATGTTCAAATTTAAATTATATTTCTGACAAAATTGGAACCAGCTTGCATGGATAAACTTTGTCCCAATAGGCAGTTCAATAAAAGAAGCGCAGGTTTAAATGCTGTTTATATTTTAGTTAGAACTGGTTGAACTGTATAAGCAATACCAGTGTAAAAGGGAGAAAGAAAGACAAAAACAAACGTAGAGAAAACTGAAAAAAATCAAATCAGAGATCTGAAACCAGAAAACAGAATTATGGCCATAAACAGAAGAAACAAAACAAATTCAACTGGAGTAACATGAACATCCAGGGACCCTGTACAGGGCCACCCAACATTACTAATCGATTTTGCAGAGGATCCGGGGCTTGCCCTTTGAGAAACGTACTCTGTAATTCTGTGCAAACCCAACAAAGAAGTTCCTTAACATACAGTCCAGGGGATTTGTAGGCTTGGAGGCCTTACACCCCACGTTGTCAAAAACCAATAAATCACAGGAGACACCTGATGAAAAGCAGACCTCCAATACAAAGAGATAAGCAAAGGCTAATAAAAGTTTGTAGTCTAAATGTCAGTCTTGAGGTGTAGCAGAAGCAAACCCTGTAGCAAAGAGCACAGCAAGGATGCAAAGAACAGAAAGTGTCCAATGTTACAAGCAATCAGAAGTCAAAGTGGGTCCCCAAAGAGAAATCAGTTACTAAACCAAGATGCTGCCAACAGAAACTGGATACTAATCTGAGACATGGTTCTACCAACATCTTGGGTCAACAAACAGAGTCTAAGGAGCAGCTTCGTCAGGCTCTGTCCTTTACAGAGTTGTGGCCACATACAGATTAAACAGATTCCTACCTCCCAGGAGAATGCAGACGTACTCAGGAATTTTGAGGCAATTGGAAGCCAGTAGTCATCCGAACTCCCTTTGAGTCAGATGAGAGGTTATACGGCCCTGGAACATCACAGGGTCACCTCCCCACACCTTCCCACAGAGCCATGTTGGCGACTCATCTCACTGGGGCCTCCAAATGTTATAGCCAGATTGTGAGAAAGGACAGCAACAATCAGAGAGGGTCAAATTATGAGTTCTTTATTGATGCTGGTGACTAAGAGCAGACTAGTGTCCAAAGAACTCTCGGCCCCAAACAGGGTGAGTTGGTGGTATATAAAGGCAGAAATTACATAAGCTGTACAGTTTGAAGAGGATTTCTTTGCAGAATATTTGATTATGAAGGGGTACGGATGGTTACAGAATTTGCATAACTAGGGTGTTTCCAAGCACCAAAAAAATAGGAATGTGGGTGTGTGATTGTGTTTATGGGAAGGTTACATAAGGGGGTTATTTTTAGGTTAACATGGAAGATTTGTTACAAAATGGAGTTACTTATGTCAAGCAAGCTATTTTTTTTTTTTTTTGAATTGAACTCTCACTCAGTCACCCAGACTGGAGGGCAGTGGCATGGTCCTGGCAACCACAGCCTTGACCTGCTGGGCTCCTGAGATCCTTCCACCTCAGCCATGTAAGTAGGTGGAATTACAGGTGCACACTATCATGTCTGGCTAATTTTTGTTTGTTGTAGTGACAAGGTCTTGCCAACTTGCCTGGGTGGGTCTCAAACCCATGGGCTCAGGCAATCCTTTCACCTTGGCCTCCCAAAGTGCCTGGTCATCAAGCAAGTTATTACAGGCTGTTACAGGTTTTACAGATAGATATTTCAAGCTGGACCTTACTTTCTTCTCACTTGCTTTACTTAGAGACATGATCACTTGGTAAATATGTGTTGTTGTTGTTTTCAGGAGCTGTGGACCATTCAAGAATGTGGTCATAGAATTCTCTCCAGAGGAATATTCAGCAGATATTTTACTGGAACTTGATGTTAGAGAACCACAGAAACCTGCTATTTTAGGTAAGCATGGTCTTTAAACACAATCCCTATTTCATACTAAGAATTTCAAACCTTTCTTTGTAGAATGATTCCTCGGAATTTCTGCTTTGTGCAAAATGAGTTTCAGATTCCTCCTATCAAAGAAAAGTTGGTGATTTGTTCACATAGAAAAGTATATATTAAAGCTGTTTCATTTTCACATGAAGCATTCTCTATTTTGAATTGACATGTGTCGTTCTATCTATATTAGTGGTAAAACCAGGAATTTAGTAGCATAGAATATAATTAACCACACCTCAATCCAATTGCTACCATAATTTTTTGACTCACTAGTACTGAGTTAAGAACCTACAAATTTAAGGTGGGGAGCGGTAGCTCAAGATTGTAATCCCAACACTTTGGGAGGCCAAGATGAGAGGTTTGCCTGAATCCATGGGTTGGAGAACAGCCTGGGCAACTTGGCAAGACCTCATCTCTATAATATTAACAAATTATCTGGGTGTGGTAGCAACCACCTATAGTTCCAGCTACTTATGGAAGGCTGAGAGGGAGAAAACATCTAAGCTCAGCAGGTTGATCCTGGGTTTGCCTGGGCCACCAAGTGAGATTCCAACTAAAAAACAACAACAAAAAACACAAATTTAAAGTTCTAGAATCTTGTATGATGTGTTCTCTACTAAGCACAATACTACGCTTGTAATCAAAGAACCATAGCAATGGTCATGTTACTTTTTTAAAAAATAAAATAGGCTTTGCTGTCTCTAAGCCAGAGCTGATCAAGTTTCTGGAGCAAAGGAAAAAGCCCTGGGATGTGAGGAGACTCAGCATGTTACTCAAAACTCCAGGTAGATGGGTTTGAATGAAGCAGATGACATAGATCCAGGAAGAAGAGCTTGAAATGTGGTTTGGGAAGGTGGTCTGCTCCAACAAAAATGGTTTCTGAGAAGCCTGGGATGATTTATCTCTTGTTCTACAAAGGAACATCTATTACTCCATGTTCTGAAATTCTCCAAAAACTATGCTTCTTCTTCAGTGATCTCATTTCAAGGTTGTAGATGAAATCAAGTCCACTTAATGGGTTTTTAAGAACTGCATGATCTGACTACCTTTATGATGCATTTGGAGATGTGCAAATATCTAGTTTATTTAGAAAATCCATGCCAAAATATTTTTTGTTTTCTTTATGTATCATGTTTGAAATATTTGAGAGTAGTGATTTTATTTGATTAAGAAATTTTAAGAACTCCAGACTTTTGTTATATGCCTTCTACTTTATGATTTTCTATGCTAGGGAGGTTTCCAATGTGCTTTTATCATTCTACCAGAACACAAACTATCACTCTTAATAGAATAAATGCTGTTATTTTATTTAATTTTTCTTTCTTAGTATGAACTGAGTTTGGTAGTTTATTTCTACGTATCTAAATTGTTAAGTATACTATATCGCATAGAGCATGCTAAACATATTAAACTACTAGATGTTACCTTGGTTCTTAATAACCCTTATTTTATATTATTTTATTTTATTTTTGAGTTAGAGTCTCACTCTGTCACCCAGACTGGAGTACAGTGACTGCTCATGGCCACCCCAGCCTCGACCTACTGGGCTCTGGCAATCCTTCAGTCTCAGCCTTTCAAGTAGCTGGAACTACAGGCGTGCGTTACCACGCCTGGCTGATTTTTTTTTTATTTATTGTAAAGATGAGGTCTCACTGCCCAGGCAGGTCTCGAACCCGTGGGCTCAGGCAATCCACTCAACTCAGCCTCCCAAAGGCGCGGGATTACAGGCTGAGCCACCGAGCCCGGCATTATTTTATTGTTTTTTTTTATTTTTGAGTTGGAGTCTCACTTTGTCACCCAGACTGGAGTGCAGTGGTGATCGTGACTTAAGATGACGGTCTCCAACTGGATCCAAGTTGCTACAAAGGCTGCAATGTTGATGTTCTTTATGGCTGCATAGGATTCCATTGTGTATATGTACCACATTTTCTTTATCCTGTCGACTTTTGATGCCCTTCTGGGTTGGTTTCATGTTTTTGCTAGTGTGAATAGAGTGACAATAAAGATGCATGTGCAGGAGTCTATTTGGTACAGTAAGTTATGCTCCTCTGACTAAGTTCCCAAGAGAGGGATTGCTGAGTCCTATGGAAGCTCATTTTTTATTTCTTTTAGAAATCACCTCACTGTTTTCTGCAGAGGTTGAACTAAACTTACATTCC
>NW_007234125.1:0-8630 GCF_000164805.1 Carlito syrichta | reverse complement strand
CCACACCTGGCTGATTTTTTTTTATTTATTGTAAAGATGAGGTCTCACTGCCCAGGCAGGTCTCGAACCCGTGGGCTCAGGCAATCCACTCAACTCAGCCTCCCAAAGGCGCGGGATTACAGGCTGAGCCACCGAGCCCGGCATTATTTTATTGTTGTTTTTTTTTATTTTTGAGTTGGAGTCTCACTTTGTCACCCAGACTGGAGTGCAGTGGCTGCTCCCGGCCACTGCACCCTCGATCTCTTGGGCTCCAGTGATCCTTCCACCTCAGCTTTCAGTAGCTGGAACTACAGCTACCACGTCCAGCTACCACGTCCGACTACCACGTCCGGCTAATTTTTTGATTTATTGTAAAGATGAGGTCTTGTCAAGTTGCCCAGGTGGGTCACAAACCCGTGGGTTCTGGCAATCCACTCACCTCAGTCTCCCAAAGCATGGGATTACAGGCTGAGCCACCAAGCCCAGCTAATAAGCCTTATCTTATAATTTTTTTGTTTGTAGTATGAAGATTAGGACTAGTCTACATATATGCATATATATGTACACTCATGTGAATTTGTTTATGTAAGTGTCCTTAACATTTCATATTTTATACATAAATAAGAAATGTATAACCATATATTGTGTATGTAATAATTTGATATGCCTATACATTGTGAAATGATGATTAAAATTATGCTAATTAATTATCAATAAGCTTTTGTATTTGCCATTTCTATGTTGTGTAAGGAGAACACATAATGTCTATTATTTTAGCAAATTTCTAAGCATATGGGACATCATTCTTAACTATAAGTCACTATGTTATAATTAGTTGCTTAAAACTCAGTTATAATTGAAATTTTGTAGCCACTGCAAAATATCTCCCATTTTTCTCAACTGCAGACCCTGGTGACCACCATTATACTTCCCTCCTCTCTGAATGCAATATTTTTTAATTTCACACATGAATGAGATCATGCAGTATTTTTTGTCCCCATGTTGGAGTCTTGCTGTCACCCAGACAGGCGTGCAGTGGCATGCTAAAAAGCACTGCTGCCATGATCTGCTGGGCTCAGGCAATCCTTCTGTCTCTGGCTTCCAAGTAGCTGGAACTACAAGTGTGCACTATCACACCCATCTTATTTTTTGATTTAATGTAAATATAAGGTCACACCAAGTTGCCCAGTAGGGTCTTGTACCCCTGAGCTCAGGCAGTCCTCTCGTTGTCTCCCAAAGTGCTGGAATTACAGGCTTGAGTACTGCACCCAGCCTCATGCCATATTTTTGTGTATATTCCCGGGTCACTTCACTTAGCATCATGTCTTACAGTTTCATCCATGTGGTTGAAATTGCAGAATATTTTTTTTTATGGCTGAATGATATGCTATTGTGTTATATACAGTATTTTCCTAATCATCACAGATTCCACAACTATTTAGGTTGTTTTCAAGCTTGGCCATTTTAACAAATGCTGCAATAAACATAGGGGTGCAGCTACTGTTTTGTAATACTGATTTTATTTCCTTTGCTTTCGTAAAACAGGAAAAGGATTTCTTTATTATGTGGCAGTTTACTTTTATTTTTAAATGAATATAGATAGCTGGGCTTGGTGGCTCAGCCTGTAATCCCGTGCCTTTGGGAGACTGAGGTGAGTGGATTGCCTGAGCCCGCAGGTTCGAGACCCGCCTGGGCAGCAAGACCTCATCTCTACAATAAATCAAAAAATCAGCTGGGCATGATAGTGCTTGCCTGTAATTCCGGCTACTCGGAAGGCTGAGGCAGAAGGATCCCCGGAGCCCAACAGGCGAGGCTGCGGTGGCCTGGAGTGGCCACTGCACTCCAGTCTGGGCGACAGAGTGAGACTCCAACTCAAAAGAATGTGGATAATGATTTTTATAAATCATCTATCAATTGTTAACTTATCACCTGTATACAGGATTTTTGTTTTCTTCAATTCTTATCAGCAGAGCTCTCCTGGTTGATATCAGCCATTCTAATGGGTGTGAGATAATATATCATCACGTGTTTGAGATTAGTGACATTGTGCACCATTTCATATACCTGTTGGCAATTTGTATGTCCTCATTTGATAACTAATAATTCATTTTTTGGGCTATTTTTTATTCAAGTGATTATCATTTTCTTGTTTATACCTTTGGTTTGTATAATTTTCCTGTATGTTTTGGATATTAACATCTCATCAAGTATATGGTTTGCAGACGTTTTCTCTTGTCCTGTAAGCCTTCTTCCTGTTCATTTTTCTATGCAGAAGATTTTTTGTTGAATGTTTCCAACTTGTTTATATTTACATTTATTTCTGTAGTCATAAAAAAATTATTACTAAGACCAAAATGAATATCATGAATGTTTTTCAAATACTTTTTAAGGTTTTGTTTTATTGGTCATTGTCTCTGTCACCCAGGCAGGAGTGTGGTGGCTCAAGTAAGGCTCACTATAGCCTTAACCTCCTTGGCTCAGGTGACCACTCCACCTCCATCTCGTCAGTACTGGGATTTCAGTTAGCTGAAAACTTTGATAAAAACTTGTCTGACTGTTTCTATTTATCCTAATTTGAGTTCAGTAAACTTCTCGATTTTCCTATTTTTCTTCATTTCATTTGAAAACTCCTCAGACATTTTTGCAATTTTCAGTTCCACACATTCGTTTTGTTGTACCCTTGAATCATTTGTCCTGATTCTTTCTTTGTGTAGGCATGATTTGTTTCAATTTAGGTATTTGAAAAAGATATACTTGTCATAATGTTTATGAAGTTGCTTTGTCTAGCTAAGCGGGACACCAATTCCTAACTTAGAGATTCTAGGAGCCTCTCATACCTGTTCTTAGGATGTGTCTTCTCTGTATGTTGGGACAGAAACTAGCCTTTGGGTAAAGCCCCAAAAAGCAGAAATGTGGATTATGCTTCTCCCTTCTGTTTATTCCCTGAGGAAGAAATCAAAATTATAAGATTTCATATGATGGCATCCTGCCGTATTGTGAAAGAAGAGAGATTATGGTGGCAAAATTACTAAACTTCCTCTTCCATGTCATTCTTTTTAACATTGTGCTCCCCGGGGATTCAGGAAAGTCTTAGCTGTTTTTGAATTCTTACACAGGCAATGTGGTAACTATTTTCTTTTTCTTTTTTTGAGTTAGAGTCTCACTCACTATCCCAGACTGGAGTGCAGTGGCCACTCCCGCCACCGCCACCTCAAGCTGCTGGGCTCTGGCAATCCTTCCACCTCAGCCTTCCGAGTAGCCAGAATTACAGCCATGCGCTACCACACCCAGCTGATTTTTGATTTATTGTAGAGATGAGGTCTCACCAAGTTGTCGTATCCACGGGCTCAGGCAATTCACTCACTTCAGCCTCCCAAGGCAGGGGATTACAGGCTGAGCCACTGAGCCTGGCACTATTTTCTTAAGTACATATATTTATGAAGGAGTGGAAACCTGTGATTTGTACTTGCCAACATACTTATGTCCTTAGCATGGTATAATATTATGTTTGATTTTTAAAAGATATTCATCTGAGTCTAGTACGTGGAATAAATTTTTATTTCCATGATTTTCAGTTGTGACTTCTCATTACACCAAGGGCATTTTGCCAGAGAAGGGTATAGAAGACTCACTTACAAAGGTACCAGTGGGAAAATATGGAAGATTTGGTCTTAAGAACTTACACTTAAAAAAGTCTTGGGAAAGTGTGCATGAGGGTGAAGGGCAGATAGGATACGCAATTGCAAATAACGATTACAAATTTAACAAGAGTGGGAAGTCTTTCATCAACATTGCAAATTTGTTATCCACCAGAGTATCCATATTTCTGCAATGGCTTCCAAACATGAATATGGCAAAACATTTAACCAGTCCTCAAAATGTAGTCACCATCAAAAAAAAGTGGAGGAAAGGTACATAATATATGTGGGAAAATGTTTA
This sequence comes from Carlito syrichta, assembly GCF_000164805.1. NCBI lineage: Eukaryota > Metazoa > Chordata > Mammalia > Primates > Tarsiidae > Carlito > Carlito syrichta. Next base: position 4,712 of record NW_007234125.1, on the reverse strand, counting down.
CAAAATCATCTTATCTAAATAGACATGGAAGAATTCATAGGGGAGAGAGTCTTCAAAAGTGAAAAATGTGGCAAAGCCCTTAGCTACTTCCTCATGCCATTCACAAAATCAGAAAATTCATAGTTGAGAGAAGCTCTATAAATTTGAGGAATGTGATAAAGCCTTTCCTTGGTATTCACATCTTATTCACCATGAGAGCATCCATACTGCACATAAACCCTACAAATGTCAAGTATGTTACCAAGTCTTTCATCAGTACTCACGTCTTATTTGACATCAAAGATACCATACTGGAGAAAAACCCTACAAATGTGAAGAATGTGGCACAGCCTTTCACTCTCATTCAGACCTTGCTTGATGTATGATGATCCATACTGGAGAGAAACCCTACAAATGTGAAGAACGTGGCAAAGTCTTTCACTCTCATCGAGGATTTGCTAGACATATTATGATCCGTCCTTGAGAGAAACCCGAAAGTGTTGCCCCAATGATGAATCTTTTGGAAATCATGTTAACTTAAGGAAGACACTACCGGCTAGATGTGGTGACTCATGCCTATAGTCCCAGCACTTGGAAGGCCAAGACTCGAGAATGGCCTGAGTCCAGCTGTTAAAGAGCCTAGGAAATATGTATAACAAGATCTCTTTTCTTCAGAAAGCAAAAAATTAGCTAGCTGTGGTGGTGAAAGTCTGTAATCCCTTCTACTTAGAAGATGGGGGCAGAACAACTGTCAGAGTCCAGTAGATAAAGACTGTTGAGCCTTAATTATGTAACTGTGTTCCAGCCTGGGTGACATAGTGAGACTCGGACACAAAATCAAAAAAATCTTAGAAGATTGGGAATATTTCCTTGATATTTGTCATGGCAATGATGTCTTGATAAGCGATCAAAAGTACAGGAACCAAGCATAAGCAGATGACCTGCATAAATTAAAAAGCTTCTGATTAGCCAGGAGTGGTGGCACACAACTGTGATTTCACCTGCTTGGGAGAATTAAGAGAAGGATTGCCTGAGCCCAGTAGGTCAAGCCTGTGGTGGCCATGAGTGTGCCACTGCACTCCAGCCTCGGTGTCAGAGTAAAACAACCATAAATAGATGGATAGACAGAGAAATAGATAGATGAATAGTTTTGAAAAGCTGCACAGCCAAAAACACAGGAAGAAGGTTTGCATGATATAGAAAATATTTGCAAACAATCTCTGATAAGAGGTTAATATGAAAATAAACAAGGAACTCATACAATTCAAAAACAAAAACAGCATCATGATCATCACTTTACTGAAAGAGATCAAGAATAAATAGGTATTTTTCCACTGAAGACATACAAATTGCGAACAGGTATAAGAAAGGGTCCACAAAATGATCGATGACCAGACAATCACAAATCAACAGAATGAGGAGATTTCATCTCACACCTGGTAGGATGGCTACTATCAACAAATAGAAATAAGACAAGGACACGAAAAAGAAATCCTGTACAGTGTTGGTGAGTTTTAAACTGGTAGAATCATTATCAAATGATTGTGAACATTATTTTTAAAACAAAAAATAAACTACCATACAATCCAGCAATCTCCTTTCAGTGTCTGTAACCCAAGGAAATAATATAATTATCTCAGAGAAGCATCTACACCATAATGTTCATTGCAGCCTTTGTCACATTGGCCAAGCTATGCAAAATCTTAAATGCTTGTAGATGCTGAAGAAGAAAATGTGGTCCATATCAATAATACAATTTTATTCATCCATGAAAGAAAACCAGTGAATCCTGCCATGTCAACATCATGGATAAAACTAACACATTATACTAAGTCAAAAAAGCCAGGCACACAAATACTGTGTGATTTCACTTATGTGTCAAATTAAAAAATGTTGCACTCATACAGGCAGACAGTACAATGGTGGTCACTAGGGTCTGCAAGTGGAGTAAATGAGAGATGTTCAAAACACAAAATTTCAGTCATCACCAAGTTTTTGGAATGTGATGTATAACATACTGATAGGTGTTAGTAATGCCTTGTGTGCTTAAAAAGTTTGCTAAGAGCCAGGCTCGGTGGCTCAGCCTGTAATACCGTGCCTTTGGGAGACTGAGGTGAGTGGATTGCCTGAGCCCGCAGGTTCAAGACCTGCCTGGGCAGTGAGACCTCATCTCTACAATAAATCAAGAAATCAGCCAGGTGTGGTAGTGCATGCCTGTAATTCTGGCTACTCGGAAGGCTGAGGTGGAAGGATCGCAGGAGCCCAACAGGTGGAGAATGCGGTGGCCAGGAGCGGCCACTGCACTCCAGTCTGGGCAACCAAGTGAGACTCCAACTCAAAAAAACCCAGAAAATTTCCTAAGATAGATGTGAACTGTCTTCATTACAAAAAATAAAGATAAGTTGGTACAGTGGCTCATGTCTCTAATCCCATCACTTTGGGGGACAGAGATGAGAGGACACACTCACAGCCACCCCAGCATCAACCTGCTGGGTTCCAGCGATCTTTCTGCCTCAGTCTTACAAGTAGACAGAACTACAGGTATGTACTACAATGTCCAGCTAATTTTTTTATATATTGTAGAGATGAGGTCTCACCAAGTTGCCGAGACTGGTCTCAGACCTGCAGCCTCTGGCAATCCACTCACCTCACCCCCCCAAATGTTGGGATTACAGGCAGAGTCACTATGTCTGACTCAAGTGCTTTTAAAATCAGGACAAAAAAAAAGCCAGGAAAATAATTTGTGTTCCTTTTACATATGTTATATCAGAACCTTAAATGTAAGCCATCTTTGAAGGGAATGTCATATGTAAAATGTGTATACATATATTTAGATGATATGTATATATTCATATTGTTTTGTACAATTGTATATATAGAGAGAATTGTAATAACCAGTAATAAAATAATCCAAAAACTTGCCACAAATAATTACCAGAAATATTAAAATAATTCTATAACTGGAAGAAAATTGCTTTTATTACGTTGAGAGAAAACTAAAAATACCATCTAAGGAAAAAAACACACCATGCAGGACTAAGTGACATAAACCTTACCAAGGATTGTAATAGTGCTCAAAGACAGCACAGGCTAGCATCAGATAAACAGAAATGATGACTTTTTTAGCATAGCACAGTTTTGCACATTGAAGAATGCATCTTTTCATACAATAAGAAGTCAATTGAAAAGTTAGAATTTCCTGAAAAATTGCATTCAGCCATTAGTGTGACCAAATGTCTACCATGGATATTTGTAGGCCCAGACCAGATCATGGGTAAGTGGACACCAAGAGCCTTCCCAGAGTCTAGAAGTCAGAAAGCCTGCTCCCTGGCCACTGAATGCTGGTTCATTGCAAAACAAAAGACTTTAGCATGAGGTCACAGGAATTTGGGGACATCTATTTTAGGAGACTACATCAAAGCGGAAGGGATCCCAGAGGTTCCCATTGTCTAGACAGAAAAATTTGACAGATGAGCCCCAGTGAGTTAATGCATCCCTCACTGCTGTGGGTGAGAAACCGTCCATCCATAGCAGGGAGGCTAAAGTGATAGGTTTCAAACATCTCCCAAGTGCTCCTCCATGAAAGTAGCTGCCCCAAAACAGGATCACCATTTTTTCTTGAGGGATTAAATCATCATCTGTGTCTATGAGAAACTGTTCAGGTAGCCTCTGTTGAGATGAGCCCAATGATTTTAAGTGCAAAATAACTGAATCACCATCCGTTTCCAGTTGATCTCAAGTCCATTGTAATGGATGGGTACAAATGGTCCACTAGGAAGGGTGCAGTGGCGGTCGCCTGTAATCCCAGCACTTTGAGAAGTGGAATAGAGAGGATTTCCTGAATCAGGGGTTCCAGATCAGCCTGGGCAACTTAGCAAGACCTATCACCAAGAAAAAAAAAACCAGTTCCACTAGACATGTGCCTGAGAGTGGGGTTTCTTGTTTGCTCTTGGCACCTCCCGAGTGATCCAATACTTCCGCTGCCTGATGCCTCAAAATTCACATCTAAGCTTTGAAAAAGGCACCGGTGAGGGTCACATTTCCAGGAAGCCACATCCTGGAAGCCACATCTACCCATAGATGTGGTGGAGGCTGAATGGGAATTTATCCCAAAGCGGCTGCATAGGCTCCAGGTGGAGAGAGCAGAGCGCAGTATCGTCACTTCCGTAGTGTCTTATACATCAGTCCCAGCCTCCACAGCGTTTAGGAAGCAGGTGGGCCCTGGGCCGAGGCGGCCGGTGTTCTGGATTGATGGGGAACGGCAGTCAGCACAGAGGGAGCCAAGGCCATGTGCATTCGAGCATCGCACCATCCCCACAGCTCATCCGGCCTTGCCCCTCATGTTCCGCTCCTATCTCACTTCTCGGGGCAAAAAGGTGGCAGTATGACAGCACCCAACTGCACTTCGGTGGGATGAGGCACACCACACTGTCCCGCCCTCCATGGCTGCTCACGGACTGCGGCCTCTGCAGACTGGGCTGGAGTCCAGCAGCCCAGCGACCTGCCCATCAGACGCCATTGAGATGCCGCAGCTCCCAGCATGCCCTGCGAGGGGAGCACCACCCTAGTCCCAGGGCATGCTGGGATTGCAGTCCTGCGGCCCAGCGACCCTCCGACCAAAAACCACTAAGACGCTTGAGTTCACAGCATGCCTTGTGGGGCGCACTGCTCCACCCCAAGGGCTTGCTAGGACTGAAGTCCTGCATGCCAGCGACCTACCGATTGGGAGCCAT
>NW_007234124.1:0-5599 GCF_000164805.1 Carlito syrichta | reverse complement strand
AAAAAAAAAAAAAAAGTTACATGGCCAGGGTGAGAGGTGCCTGAGCCACGGGCTCCTTGTGGTTCTCCCCCCCAGGGCATCCTCTGTGTTTGTGGCCATCCTCACCTCGTCTGACTCCTGGCCCTTCTGCTCGCTCTGGGCCTCAGTGCTCTCTTTGATGTAGCTGTTCCTCCATTGTTCTGTGTCCCACTCCACCTCGGCCACCTTCACCTCCTGCTGCTCACTAAGGAGCTTCATCAGGAGGCCCGTCTGGGAGATGAGCTTGGCACAGGGCAGCTGCACGTGGCTCTCGGAGCAGTCCATCTTTAGGGTCCTGATCACGTGGGAAACAAGCCTCCGCACATTGTTGTCCGGGATGAGGAACTGCAGCTGCTGGTTTAGCTCAGTCTCAAACTGGTCCCCTGGGGACAAGAGCAGCGGGTACGTGGAGCTCTGCGGTGTGGGGGGCAGATTGGGCCCCAGGTGGCTGACCTCCCGCTGCATGTCGTTGGTCTGTTTGACGGGTGACATGGCAGACATGGTGGAGTCAGCCTCAGAAGGGTTCGCAAGCCCTCGCGAGGGCAAGTTGATGAGGTTCCGGACTGCAGGGAGTGGGGGCCTCTTGGCAACCATCAGTTGACCAGATGAGCCTTCCTTCCCAAACTTCCAACTCACCTTGGCCTTGGGTGCTCTGTGGACCACCTCGAAGTGAGTTTTACCTACAAGTGGATCAAGTGGATCCTGCATAATTTGGGATTTTGCTGCTGCCTGTTCCAAAATAATGAAGGCATGCTTCAGGTCCTTGGACTCCCTTTGGTCCCCAGACAGGGCTTTCACAGAGGCAGCTGGGGGAACATCCATCTGCTTTCCTAGGGAAGAAAGCCTATGTGCCTGTGTGGATGAGGGCTTGGTGTGGGAGGGGCTGCCCACCAGCATCTGGGGCCTCTGCGCCCTGAGAGACCATTCTGGCTCCCTTGGGGCCGGCCTCCCATGCTTCCTTTCCATGGCAGCATCCTCCACAGATGGCTGGGTGCTCTGTTTCCTCCTGATGAGCTGATCTTTAAGGGTCTCCTTGAGATGCCTTTTCTTAATGCCCTTGGGCCCCTTGATGATTACGTCCATGATTGGCAGCCTTTTCCTAAGACCCTGAGTCTTTGACAGCCTGGTTCCCTGTGGCTGGGCAGTTTTCAGGTGGTCTGCAGAGTTTTGGTGTTTAAAATTTTGGTATCCTAAGGGGCCAGGCTGCATCAGCATACCAGCTCCTATTTTCCTTTTGACTGCCTCAATTTTTTTTTTTGTTAGTGAACCTAACCAATTTTTAAGGATATAATACCTCCTTAATCTATTTCTGTGAGATTTGTTGGATGTATTGTTTCTCCAAAAAGATGGGGGCTTAACTTTATTAAGCAGTTTTGAAAAAAGCAGTTCAGTGAATGGTGACAATGTTGATTCCATATCCTCTAGGTTACCCAGTGAAAAATAGGGCCAGACGTAACTGAGTGCACTGATGACATTGCTTTCATCACTGAAGTCCAGCTGCTTATTGATGATGCCTGTCTGTTTGACAACCCTCTTGTCTGAGGGTGTCTCTGGCTCAATAATGAGCTCAGTGCTGGTGTGCTTCTTCCGGGCTTGCAGCACCTTCATGAAGGTTCTCTCTGTTTCTTTGACTGTCAAGAGGAAGCACAGAGAAAAAAAATACCTGGGAATGCATCCTACAAAGGAGGTGCAGCTCTCTACAGCGAGTACTACCAACCACAGCTGGAAGAAGTCCAACATGAGCCAGTGGAAAACATTCCATGCTCATGGACTGGAGGAATCGCCATCATTAAGAGGATCATACTGCCCAATGCAAGTTGGCTACGGAGTCAACACAATCCCTATTGAATGACCTCCGTCATTTTTCACAGATCTAGAAAAAATAGGACTCAAATTCATAGGGAAGAAAAAAGAGCCTAAATACCCAAATCATGCCTGAGCAAAAAGAACAAAGCTGGAGCCATCATATTACCAGACTTCAAACTTTACTACAAGGCCACAGTAACCAAAACAGCATGTTAAAAAAAAATTGACCAATGGAACAGAATACAAATCCCAGAAATACAGCTGCTGACCTACAGCCAACTGATCTTCGGTAAAGCCAAAAAAATAAATAAATAAATCAGTATTGGAGAAAGAACACCCTATTCAATAAACAGTGCTGGGAAAACTGGCTAACTATACACAGAAGAAGGAAACCAAATCCCTTCTCTCCGTGTACAAACATGAACTCAAGATGGATTAAAGTCTTACATATAAGACCTCAAACTATAAAAATCCTAGAAGAAATCCTAGGAAACACTCTTGCTGCCCATGTGCCGTGCCTCACGCCTGAAATCCTAACACTTTGGGAGGCAGAGGCGAGAGGACTGCTTGAGCCCAGGTGTTCAATACCAGCCTGGGCAACTTGGTGAGACCTCATCTCTACAGTTTGAAAACAAAAACAAAAACCCAAACACTCTTTCTGGACATTGGCCGAGGCAACAAATATATGACCAAGTCCTCAAAAGTAAACGCAAGCTGGGCATGGTGGTGCATGCCTGTTATCTCAACACTTTGGGAGGCCAAGGTGAGAGGATTACTTGAGCCCAGGAGTTTTGAGATCAGCCTGGGAAACAGAGCAAGACTTTGTCTCTTCCAAAAATAAATAAATAAATAAATTAGCTGGGTAACACCTATAGTCCTGGCTACTTGGGAGGCTAAGGCAGAAGGATTGTCTGAGCCCAGGAGTTCCAGGCTGTGGTGAGCCATGATTGTGCCACTGCACGACAGCCTGGGCAACAGAGAGAGACCCTGACTCGGAAAAAAAAAAAAGGAAGCAAATGCAGTAAAAACCAATATTGACAAGTGGGACCTAATTAAACTAAAGAGCTTCTGCACAGCAAAAGAAATGATCAACAGAGTAAACAGACAACCTACAGAATGAGAGGAAATATTTACAAACTATGCATCCAACAATGGCCTAATATCCAGAATCTATAAGGAACTCAAATGAATTGACAGGAAAACAACAAATAACCCCATTAAAAAGTAGGCAAAGGATGTGAACAGACACTTCTGAAAAGAAGACACACAAGCAGCCAGCAGACATATGAACAAATGTTCAGCATCAGTAATCATCAGGGAAAGGCAAACCAGAGCCATAATGAGATAACATCTCACACCAGTCAGAATGGCTATTCTTAAAAAGTAAAAAATGACAGATATGGCGAGGCTGTGCAGAAAAGAGAACACTCCCACACTGTTATGGGAATGTCAGCTAGTTCAGCCACTTTGGAGATGACTTAAAGAACTAACAATAGATTTGCCATTTGACCCAGCAACCCCCCTGCTGGGTGTATACTCAAGGGAGCATAGATCCTTCTACCAAAAAGACACCTGCACTCCATGCTTAGTACCGCACTCTTCACAACAGAAAACCATGGAACCAACGTAGGCGCCCATCAACAGTGGACTAGTTAAAACAATGTGGTCCGTGCCCACCACAGAAGACTACATAGCCATAAATAAGCACAAAACCATGTCCCTCTGCAGCAATGTGGACGCCACTGGAGGCCATTATTCTCTGTGAGTTAACACAGAAACAGAAGACTGTGTCACTTACAGGTGGGAACTAAACACTGGGTATGCACAGACACAAAGATGGGAACTCTTTATGGGGACCTTTAAAGGGAGGGCAGGGGACAAGGCTGAAACACACCTATTGGGTACTGTGCATGCCATTTGCATAGTGGACTTCATAGAAGCCCAAACCTCCCATCACTCACTGTACCCAAGTAACACACTTGCACATGGACCCCTTGAATCTCAAAGTAATAACCTAGAATAATATAAAAATAAAAGAGATTGCTTTGATCGCAAAAGATGAGGGGATGGCCCGTGCCAGTCTACAGCCATGCATCCCAGGCACAGAGTAGGAGTCAGCAAGCCTCTGAGCCATCCAGAGAGGAGAAGTAGAATCCCAGCCTGAGCCTAGGAAATGGCACAGCAGAAGGAAATAACATCTTTTGAAAACATGGCTGCCTACTCAGAACATTTCATTCTGAGAAATACAGTAACTCTCTTTAGGATTGCCCCCCTGAGCCCCAGCGGCCAAGGTGGAAGACGAGTGCTCCCAGCCGAGCCAGCCTTAACTGCAGACCTGCCTCACGCCCTGACCCACACTGTCCTCCCTCGGACACAGAGGGAGTGCGAGGCTCCCGGCATGCCCGTGCTCTTGCTACATCAGATGGCCTCAGAGGGCAGCAAGGGCAAAGATGCCGATGCAGAGGAACCACCGCCCTGCCGACAGGCCCTCTGTGACACGTACATCCTCCTCTGCCACATACCCAGTTCCCTGTCCCATCTATCCTGGGCCTCATGCCAGAAGGCTCCACAGGGGAAAAAATCACGATGTCCGTCCTGGTTCTTTCCTTAAGTTCGGGCAGGGACCCAAGGTGTAGGTGGAGAGATTTTTAATTTGCCAGCTTGTATGCCTATGTGGAGTGGTCAGTGTATCTGTGGAGTTTCTGGATAAACAGAACTTTAGGTCCTAAAATGCAGAAGGGAAGAAGCAACTTTTGTCAGATGCCTACGTGGCTTTCATTTCATTTCTCATGTGCCCAGCTTTACTTGGGGCACCATTCAAAGCTTCTGGTAGCACAAAGGTGACGGGGACCACATGCAGCATTTCTTTTCCAGAATCAAAAGTGTTTTTGGTGGTGATGAGGGTCAGAGGAGGAGGTGAGGACCATGAGAGAGGAGGAGTGTGGGCTTGTGGAGAACCCAGAACTGGACAGACAACCTGACACTAGGTCACAGCACTTCACACGTCAGATCCTGCTTTTTCTCATCTGTAAAAGGAGCTTAAAAATGCTTGTTCTGGGGGAGAAGGAAATCATATAATTGGAAGAAAAGTGTTTTGAAAAATAAGCAACATAGCAGTAAAGTGTTTTTACTTATTATTTGCCCCATGTTTAAGCTGTCTGGACGGGAACACAGTCACATTTTGGAAGTCATGAAGTTCCTGCCGATAAACCTAATGTCAAGAAAAACACCTGAAGCATCCGAGTGTGTGTTCAGCGGACAGAAAAGCTGAGATTCAGAACAGGTTCAGACAGTCCCAGAATGGAGAAAACTTTCATGCCGTTAGAAGAGCCAGATAGTGATGTCTGGTTACAGAACCACAAACTCTCATTGCTTCTACTGTTTTAGGAGGTGGTAAGAACCAACAAACCCAGACCTATCTATACCTGTCCTCCAAGGACACCTGAGGCCTCATGCATATAAAACCAGTTCACAAACTGCACCGTGCATCTGAGCACCTCCTCCCTGGAACAAATCTCCCAGCGGAGAGCACAGCACCGTGTGTGGCCATCGCTGTCACTCACCTGCCCTTCCATCCTTTCCCCTGGTCCTTTATGGAGACGGAACACTTATATTACCAAATCATGTCGTAACAACAAAGAACCTGACTTTCAGCAAGGGAGTGTTCAGAAATTTAGAAACTTTAACCCTGAATGAATGAATAAACAAAAGCAATTGCATCTTTAGCTTTAAAATGCATCATCATTGGTTACAAACCAAAATTTAAAAATAAGCC
>NW_007234123.1:0-8932 GCF_000164805.1 Carlito syrichta | reverse complement strand
TTTCTTTCATGGATTTGGTTGGAGTTTGAAGTTTTGAAGTGGATATTAGTTTTGTGACTTGAGTAGTAACAGGAGTTTGGTCTCAGCAATAGAAATAGGCTTATTGTGGAGAGAAGTGTAAGATGATGCTTTGCAGGGTGCAGGACTAAAAGCAGCAGACCGAGGGAGAGTAGACTGGCAGAACCTGTTTAGCTGGGTCAGACTGCATTGATTGAAATTTTCTGAGCTGACTGGAAGGACCCAATATTGGGATAGATTGACTACATTAGACTGTGCTGAGTTAGTAGAACCAGGCCTGGCCAAATAAGGCACAGCAGGGCTACATGCAGCCAGAGACTCTGGCACTCGAGAAGCAGATTGAGCTTGAGGTTTGTCTGGGGTTGGAAAGGGAAGTCACCAACTTCATCCTCTCAGGTGGTGACTGCACATACTTGGATGAAGATGAACTCTCTTTTTTAGCACTCCTGTTTGGTTTCTAAGTGTTGACTTGCATTTTCTCAGTACCTTTAACCTCACGTGGAATATTCAGTCGTGGTTTGAGAACAGGATATTGCTTGGGGGTCTTTGGAATTGCCCATGTTTCCCAGGATTCTAGATGGAGATACTTCAGTTTTCTTATAAGTTCTTCCCCCATGAATGGAAAACTTGCACAGACTCCAGCATATGAAAGTCTAGGCAGCTTCGAGGCTTTTTAAAGGTCTCTTGGTTAAGCACAGGTTGATTATTCTTCAACTTCTCCCTGAGATTTTCTGCCTCTTCTGTCTTGATATTGTTATCTGGCTAATTACTCTGTTCTTATTCCATTGGGTTGTTATCTCTGGTTCTTTTGTTCTTTTATTGTCCATGGTTCTTACTTTTGTTAATTTTGCTAGAGGCAGCATTCGGAGGTCACATCTGCAGAAGCCCTGTCACAGGTTGAAGCACTACAATAACACTTCTTCCTCTAACAGTAACCCAGAGTTTTTTGGTTGGATTTTGACCTTGGGAGCACCATTTGTAAGCTTGGAAGTTTTGCATTTGTTCTTCCTGACTTGATCAGAAGGATCCATTATGCCTCTTGTTTCGTGCATCTGATTCATTTTAATGGTTCTGGTATCTTTGACATTGATTTCTGTGGGAACTTTGAATTCATCAAGCTCTTTTAAAGGAACAAAGAGCTGGAGAAGGTGAATACCCTCTACCAGTGTGGGGATGCCTGCAAAGGTGTGGCTAGACATAATTTCACTTTCTATCACCCCTTGATCCTTGAAACTCAGGCTGTTCTTTCCTAGACTGGCATTTTCAAAACTAGGCTGTTTCACTGGGTCAAGAAGATCAGTACAGGCCAGAAGCTGATGAATATCAGCAATTTCTAAAAGGATTAGTGGAAAATCTTGGTTTTGTTTTTCTTTTCCCTTTTGGATCTTGATTTTCTATTGGGATCTGGTAAGAATCCTTAGTCTTTGAAAGCTTGGCTTTAATCTCATCCAAATTATTATTCCCTGATTGTTTGTGTCTTGGAGCTGGAGGCAGTGCCAAGACATTAGTAAAACTATGAAAGGAGCTATAGCCAAAATGTTCCCAGGTTTAGGTGATCAGCTCTCAAGTGCTTGGATACTTTTGCTACCTCAGGACTTGAAGAATTCTGACGTTTGTGGCAGATTGAATGTAAGGCTTGACATTTACAATTCGCGGGAAGTCTCCAGCTCAAGGGATTTGGAGTAATGGAGTTTCCATTACTACAAAGCAATCAAGAGAGAAGCTGTCCCAGGTGAGCAGGATTCTCTCTCTACTCATTAATGCCGTAATCAGCAAACTTGCAACAATGAGCAAGCATGTGTTACTAACTCTTCTTAAGGACAATAGACTAGGCCCTGTATTAGGAGATAGGCAGTGACTGTTCTAGTTTGAATTATCATATGGTGTCATTGTCTTATAGTTTTCTTTGTATTTATTAGGGTTGTTGTAAGTCAAATGAAAAGTGAATTTAATTAAAGCTAAAATATGGAATGTTATATAAAGCCAAGTATCTTGAAATATTGTCCCTTTCATTCTGCCCACTTTTGTAAGAGTTTAAGAACACTTCAAATTATGGATCAGAACAATGAATAAAGCTTTTCCTCATAAAATCTATAAGCAAAGAAAGATTGTAAGCCTGCCTGTTTTGGACAGGATCTCTGAACACATGGTCTTAAATTCTGGTGTAAATGAAGGAGCATAAAGTGTCATTATCACAAGAAGTATTCTGAAGTGATCTGTAAAGAGACTACAGCAATAATTTAGGGTAAGAATTTAATCACAATGAGAGAGCACAGGGAAAATGATCAGCTAAAGCATCAAAAAGTTTGGTGTGCTTTTGGCTTTCTTTTACATGCAGTGAAGATAGTCATTATAGTGTCCCACCTTCTCACTTATTTAGATATTCTTGTATTGAGTCAGAAATGGAGAGAATAGACCAAGTGTAGTTGTTGAAGTATGGGATTTACATTCTACCTATTTGTTAGCTCACCACCTGTCAGCTTCAGATTTGACCCCTAATGCTGAGTTTATTTCTCTCCCTTCTTACTGTTTGTACTCACTTTGCAAATGTGATTCTGTCATGGGTTCTGCAGACATAGAATAGCAGACTCCAGAAGCAGAGGCTAGTGTTATGATATTTGTGGGCTGAATTTTTTTAGTATTATCATCATTTGTGGTTGAAGAATAGAGGTGCCATATTCTGTGTATGACAGAGAGCCATATACTTGTAGGTAGTGGTCACGTTCTCCAGACTATAGTGATCCCTTTGAACTTGTTTGTTGTAATAGTTCTGACCTCCTTCCTGATAGGGAAGTGACACATTATGTTTCTGATTTGGAATTTGAGATGGTGTCCCTTGAACAAGGCTGAGAGACATAGATGAATACAGAGGGATCAATGACATTGAAATATAAAGTTTTATCATACTGGGCTATTATAAATGTGGAAGGACCAGCTGTGTCCTTCCTGGTCCATGACAGTTATAGTATAGTCACTGAGTGAAGACAACTTCTCTTCAGTGATTCTTGTGACATCCCCCACAAAATTACCTTGATAAGAGGCAACTCAAATGGAGATCTGGCTCTGGCCATCAACCCCAGTCAGTATAGTTGGGTGAGTATGTTGACAAAGGTAGGCATTACCCATGAGAGGCTGAAAAGGGGTGCCACAGACTGTTGGCAACAGCCATGATGAACTGATGGTCAGAGCAGAGACTCTGGAGAAGTTTTAGATGCTTCTTGTTCAGGAGGCCACAGGAAGTGAAAGCTATATAGTATTTGCAACTCCAAGTGAAGCTGAATTTTGAAAAATTGCTGTAGGAAACAAAAGGGTAAAGAAAAACTCATGAGAATGTAAAGTTCCGACTATATTTGAGAAACAGCATTATCTCAAGGTTGTCTCAAACAGTAAGCCTCTAACACCAATACGCACTGACATACCCTAAGGTAAACCATTTATGATGGTTACAAATGCTGGAGCAGTTTGGTCTTCTTCTGAGAATCTGATTTTGCATGCAATTTGGGCACAAAAATGCACACAAGATCTAAGTGGTCTTTTTCATATATTGTTCCTACTCCCTGCCTTATCTTTCCCCTGAGCCTGCACTAGCATTCACTTGAAAGTATGTCCCACCATTGAAGCATTTTAGAGTCAGGAGTTTCTTAGACACTTATTGTTATAAGAATTTTTTAAAAATTTTTATGAGTGAGAAAACAGGCTTAGGATATTTCATCATTTATAAGGTGTTTGTTATAGTAATACTGGTCTTAACTCATACTCGAATGAAAGTGATATATTACATATGATTTATATAAAGGAAGATATAGTAGGTTCTGGAAAGCTAAAAGGGATTTTTAAAAAATGGATAGAGCATCATATAAGTAAAAATAATATGTATATATCAATAAATATCACAATATGTAGCAAGCGTCAAAGTATGTGAAGTTATTAATGAATGAATTTTTGTTATTTATATATACAATATTATGAAATTGATGAATATCTACTCTATATTAGGAAGTAGATGAACCAAGAAGTAGCTGATAGTAGAAGGTGATTTGGAATGAATTTCTAACCAGTACATATCACAAGGACATAGATGTAAAACTTAGAAAATAAGGATATCAGAACACCTATTGTAACTCTATTTCACATGTTAAAAATGCTAAGTAGAGACATGAAAATAGATAATAAAGGACCTACATAGAATTTCTAGAGATAAAAACTAAAATGACTGAGATAGAGCAACCCTCTCAGGACCCCTCCAACTCTGGGTGTTAGGTTATCTTTGAAATAAATCCTGCTTTCTCAAAAAAATAAATGAATAAATAATCAATAAAATAAAATTTCTGAGATAGGAAGGAAAGTACTGACAGATGAGACATGGCAGTAGAAAAAGATTTGTGAGTCAAAGATTTAATAGAAGATATGCAAAGTGAAATACAGGGATTAAAGAATATAATCATCAATGAGTGCAGAACAAACTTCAAGTGGGCTGATACACATGTTTTTGGGAATTTCAAAGGAGGGAGGGCAGAAGAAATATTTGAGTAAAAAGTGACCCAAAATTGTCTTTCTTGATTAGAACTGCAGACCCAGAGATCAAGCTCCAGATCCAGAACCAAGCACAAGTAACACAAAGTTAAAGACATTAAGACACATATTAAACTTTCTCAAAACCAGTAATGAAAATATACAATTTTAATAATTTCAAGTGAGAGTATTTCAGTCACTGGACACTTCTCAGACTGTATTCTGAAAGTATGAGCTTGTAGAATTTTTAAAGATCTTTTTAGAAACATATACAATCTAAAAAGATTCTATCAGAAAATAAAGAGTCGGAAAACCAAGAAAGAAGTTAGGAGAGTTTATGATTCTCCAGTGAGTTTCAAACAGTGTTTTGAAGTAGGAATGCCAAAAAGGAGATGTTTATGAATGAGAATTTTATCACTTGGAGACTGCATGTGAAGATAAAAACTAGTATTTGCTGGGAACTGGTAGACAGTATCAAAATTTATTGATTGAGGGAGAAGATAAAGATTCAAGTTTGTGCATGCTGAGTCTGAGGGATATAGAGGCCTTCCTTGAGAAAGATGTCTGGCATACAGATGAAGACTTGGGAATTATTAGCAAATAAACCCACCATACCCTGTCCTTCAGGCTTCCTGTCATGCACTTCCCTTTAACACAACCAAATGAGATGGCCTGAATTTCAATTCTGCACATAGAAATGGAGTCTGGGCCTTTTGACATTCCCAGTGCAAGGAGGGGAGAGAGGCTAGCACTGAGGTCTCTGAGGAGAGGGTACTAGCCAGCTGATACTCTCATCTTCCAGGAGTTAGGACTCACTGACTTGTCCTGCTAGCATCTCTGAGACCATCAAGATGCCAATTCTGGGAGTAGTAAAACACTGCAAGCTGCCTTCAGCCTCCACCACAGAAATGAGCTCTGCTGCTGTGAATTGCTGCTGGAGGAATTCTCAAGAACCGAGAGAAAAAGGAAAACAAACAGGTACAAGTGACTTCTTAAGTTTTCAAACTTTAGTTTCCTTCCTTGGCTGAAAAGGCAGCAGTGCAGTTTCCAGAATCCCAGCATCACTGGGAATAGAAGGGTAGGTCTGTCATTGAGGCAATAACTTAATGACTGACACTTCCCCCTCTGATTGGGAATGATGCTTCTGGTGAAGGGTGTCTCATGTCTGGCTGCTGGTCACTGGGAGTTGGCTGTGCTTTCAGAAGGAAAACAAAGCATGGCTTTCATCATGAGTCACCCTCCTCTAGAAGCCAGTGAAACTCTGCCTTGCACTGGGGAAGCTGTGTAGGGACAATGCAGAGAAGCTGATTTCCTGTGAAAACCTTGAGACATGTGTTCTTTAGCTCTTTTGTGTTTAAAATTAGCAAGATGTGGTTCTTTGTCCATAAGGTCCAGACAACCTGACGCATATCAGACTTCAAATAGAAGTCCTTGCAGTACATGTTCCCCTGTCAAAAGCAAGAAATCTAGTCACAGATGGGGATGCTCGAGGAGACCTATCCTGTTAGCTGCTAAGTGGAGGCACCCGTTATGAGGCTGCCTTAGTCCAAAGAAGAAGATGCCAGCTCCTAGTTGGGACCAATGTGTGAGAAACCATGTGGATGGGAGCAGGAGCTGGGCACTGCTATTGGGATAAGTGTGACATATGTCCCCTAGAAAGTCATTGGAAACAGTTGGAGAAGAGAAAACCTTGACTTGCCCTTGTAAAGCAGCCCCTTGTGAGAAGGCACAGTCATGGGATGGAGGGGATTCGGCACCCACTATGTTGGGGAGGAGAAGACCTTGACGTGCCCTTGAAAAACAGGCCCTTGTGAGAAGTCGCAGCCACAATATGGAGGGGACTCGACCCCCACTATTGCTGGAGAGCCTTCCCTGTTCTGCAGAGCACTGTCAACCACAGCACTTCTGCTGTGCCCCACCTCTTCAGCCTTTGGTTCCCTCTGCATTCCACAATCCCAGAGTCTAAAACACTGCACTCATCATAGGAATCTCAGAACAGCATTCCAGGTCTAGACAGAGTAGAAGTCACAAAAAGCTAGAAGGAACTGTGTAGCAATGAAAATTGGATAACTATAAAAAAAGACCTCTAGAGAGACAGAGTCATATGTCAGTGTTTGAAAACTAATATTAAGGAAGAAAAGAGACTGTTTGGAAAAGTTCAAGAAATAGCTCAAAGAAGACATTACACAAAGCAAGTGTGAATTAGAATAAGAATTACACTATAATGCTGAAGATGGAAAGAAATGGAGACTTTATTCATTTTAATGAAATGTTTTATAACATCAAGTGATATAGTGATCATTCATCTAGAAAACCAAAGCATAATATAAATAAATACTAAGTAGGTAATATTAATATTTAAAATTTTATAAAGACTCATGTTTCTCACAGATAAGAAAGAGCAATTTGTTTTCTATTTTTTAATTTAAATTTTTTCACTTTTAAATTTTTTATTTTAAAGTTGTGGGGTACAATTCAGGGTTAGGTATACAAATATTCATTGTGCAGGTACCCTTGTTGATGAGGTGTGCTGCCCCTTCCCAGGCAGATTTCCACTACTGTCAATCCCCCTCCCCACCTCCCATGCCCCCGCATTTTCCCACTACTGTCAATCCTTTTCTTATAGTATTACAATAGTTGTTCAAGGTCCACTTATAAGTGAGAACATGTGATACTTAGTTCTTTGTTTCTATGAAAGTTCACTCAGTATTATAGACTCTAAGTCCATCCAGGTTCCTGTGAAGTTCATGATTTTGTTCTTCTTTATGACTGTGTACTATTCCATCATGTATATGTACCACATTTTTTAATCCAGTCCTCTTTGATGGGTTGCACAGTTGATTTCATGTTCTTGCTATAGTAAATAATGCTGCAGTAATCATACCTGTGCAGGTATCTATTTTAGAGAGTGATTTGAGGTCTTCTGGGTATATTCCTATTAGGAGGATTGCAGGGTCATATGGAAGGTTGATTTTTAGAACTTTTAGAAATCACCACACTGTTTTTCACAGAGGCTGTGCTAGTTTACACTCCCACCAATCATGTGGAAGTATTCCCCTTTTGATACCTCCTCTCCAGCATGTTATTTTTTGAGTTATTGTTGATGGCCATTCTGACTGGAGTTAGGTGGTATCTCAGTGTAGTTTTAACTTGCAATTCTTTGATGACTAGTGAGGCTGAACATTTTTTCATGTGTCTGTTGGCTGCTCATATGTCTTCTTTTGAAATGTGTCTATTCATATCTTTTGCCCACTTTGTAATGGGGCTGTTTATTTTTTTCTTTAGGTATAGACAAGCTTTGTTCTAGTCATACTTAATGAGCCCAACCATGGCTTCTCCTAAGCCCCACCCCATGCTTGCCCTCTGTTTCTGTCCTTCATCATCTTGGCTAACCACATCATACACATTGTTATACACGAAGGGAGACCCCCAAAACCAGAAATTTCTTTATGAAAAATTGTGTACCTATTCTTTCATGTTTAAACTTCATTCACCTTCAAGTTACTGTTTGATGCAATACAACTACCAAGATGCTTTTTCCACTGCTCAAAACAGTTATTAAACTTATTGATTTTGATGCCTTTTAGTGTTTCTGCTGTTTTTTGTTTCACCTCTTCCACGCTGGGAAAACATTTCCCTTTGAGGACTTTTTTACCTGAGGAAATAGAAAGAAAAAGTCACTGAGGCAAAGTCTGTTATATAGAGAGGGTGGGACATAGGGATTACGTTTGTTTTGTTTTTTTTTTCGTCAAAAATTTTTTTTTTCGTCACCCTGCCTAGGTGTGCTCGTAAATCACCCATCACAAAATCGGCAAATGCATTGAAAGAATCTAAAAAAAAAAAAATTCACTGAAACTGAACACAGCCTCTCACAACAACATTAACTGGTACATGCTGATAGGTTCCTAGAACCCTTATCTATTGGGGGAAGCCTGTACTACAAGGGGCCCACTCTCCAAAAAAGAAAAATAATAATTCAGGTTTTTGGGTCCCCCTCGAATTGCTCATAAGTGAACCAGTGTTTAAATTATTCCATAGTCATGGAGAATTAGCATCTGATGACTGTGTATGTGCTAGTTAATCTCTCTTACATACATATTTTAATTTGATCTTTAAGTCAGAACTTTTTATAGCACTGGATTGTCACACTGTTAAATCATAGCAGCAAATAAACAGTGTGGTGTAATTTGGTCTGAAGTTATGCTAATGACCAGGAGTGCACAGGAAGGAAATGGTGGCTTTCACTCCTTGGAAGTACAGGCTGTGTGTCATGGAGATGAGGAGAGGCCTGATCACACATCTGTACTTCAGCCACAGTAATCCAGCCCTAATAACTCATTCATCACAAGAACTTGTAAAGACAAAGAATTAAATCAGCAGTATGTGTTGGTGTGCCTCTCAG
>NW_007234122.1:0-4775 GCF_000164805.1 Carlito syrichta | reverse complement strand
AAAGAATTTTAATAAAACTTGATGATCTAATGTATATAAAGTAGAAATATAGATATTTATGATCAGAAATTTCACTGTCTAAACTGATTTCCTTATATATTTAACATTTGTAGTGATTATGCAAATTGTGACACAGATGCAGTTTAGATCTATGTCTTCTTTCATTTTGTGTGTATATGTGTCCAAACACCAACTGAAATAGTCTAAATGAAAAGATATGAAAAAGTACCATTCCAATTGCACACTGGTTCCCCAGAAAGAGTAGATAAAATGTGCTACTGAAACAAATTATAGCCCTTTCTTTGCACTAACATCTCCTGCAATTGCCTATGAAAAGTTTATCTAAAGGTGACCTCTTCTTATGGCATAAAGCAATGCAGTTTAGAACACAATAAGCAGACTTTGGTTTCTGGTTTGACATGCAAAGTGCTTGGAAGTAATCACTCTCATTCTCCCAACAAGAATAAAATCAAACAAACTGAAAATCAACAACTCTATTAGCTCAATTAGATAATAAAAATCATAAGACAAACCCGGAGAAGCAGACAGGCAGATGCCAAGAATCATGGCTCACCAGGAGCAGATGCAGAAAGGAAGATGCCCACAGCTGAAGTCAGTGTTAGTAGCAATTCTTTAAATATAATTCATGAATTGCTAGAGGCTCAGTGTTGACTAGCTTTAGAGTTTAAAACTCTGAAGAAGCCCAGTCTTGGAGAGTCTCCACACTTTTCAGAGATTTACTTGCAACATTGCTACCAGGTTCTCACTATGAAGATCACAAAAAAGTCCTTTAGTTATTTTTCTCAGGATAGAGGGACAAGTAGCCATTTTTGAAATATGTTCAGAGTACTCTCTTCTCCTCAACAAGGACTACCTACCCTCAAAGGAAGCTATTTTACCAGAGCTTAATTCTGATGGGGTTTTGCCAAAGCTCAAATGACCTGGGGAGAGAAACACCCAATTCCAGCCTCCTTTAGACTTTGACATGGGGAAAACAAATATGTAAGTTCTGTTCACTAAAAGACTGAGACCTGTTAATACTGCAGCAATAGTGCTCTTGCAAAACAGCAAGGAGTTAAAGCTAAAAGAACTGCAAGGCTCAGATCCCATTTCTAGAGGATATCAATACCCAAAGACAACAGGGGACAAAAACAAGAACACTATAAGCAATTTTATCCTCTAATATCACACATACAGTAAACACAGCTTAACTCTTGGCCAAATAAACATTAAACTTTACACAAAAGATCTATCTACCTCAGATTCCTTTTATCTGACATATTTAGCATTCAATAAAAGTTACATTGAAAGGCAAAATAACTGTCTGGTGAAACAAAGCGAGTATCAGAGCCAGATTCTGCAAAGATTTTAGAATTACCAGCCTTGAAGTTTAAAATGCTTGTAATTAATAGTCTAAGGACTTTAAGGAAAAAAGTAAACAATATGCTAGAACAGATGGGTAATAAGCAGAGGGATGACAATGGTAAAAAAAATCAAAAGGAAATAGAAATAAGAACACCTCAATAAAAATGAATAATGCTTTGATGCGCTCATCAATAGATTAGGCATAGCTAGGAAAGAATTGGTGAACTCAAAGACATGTCAGTATGAACTTCCAAATGTTAAATGTAAAGAAATAAAAGATTTTTTAAAAATACGGAACAGAATATCTAAAGACTGTGAGATAACTTATAAAGGTGTAACATACACATAATGGGAATGCCAAAAAGAGAAGGAAGCAGGAACAAGAGAAATATTTGAAGTAATAATATCTGAAAATTTTTCAAAATTAATAACAAGCACCAAACTACAAATCAGGAAACTAAAAGAACACTTAGGATAAATACCAGAGACCATATATCTAGGCATATAGTATCCAAACTGCAGAGAATTAAAAACAAAGAGAAAACCTTGAAAGAATGTCAGTAATGGGGGCATTATATAGAGAGAAAGAGTAAGAATTACATAAAACATCTTCAGAAACTATGCAAGAAAAAGACAGTGGAATGAAATATTTACTGTTGAAAGAAAAAATCCACTAACCTAAAATACTGCTTCCAGTGAATATATCTATGCCTACAAATTTCATAACATGAATGAAATGGACCAATTTCTTAGAAGACACAAACTTCCAAAACTCTCACAAGGAAGAAAGACACTATCTGAGTAGGCCTGTATCTAGTAAATAGTAATAAATAACCTTCCTTTAAAAGCTCAAAGCCCAATCACTGGTGAAATGTACCAAAAATTTAAGATAGAAATTCTCTACAATATTTTCTGTAAAATAAGGTGGAAATTTGAATACTTTCTAGCTCATGTTATAAGCCAGCAGTGAGCGAAGACTAGAACCAGACATAGACATTATAAGACAGGAAAACTATAGATCAATATCTTTCATTAATATGAATTTAAAAGTTCCTCAACAAAATATTCACAAATAAAATTCAACAATATATAAAATGAATTATACATATTACCAAGTAGGATTTATCCCAGGTATGTCAGGCTGTTTCAACATTGAAAACAAGTTAATGTAATCCATCTCATCAACCCTAAAAAATAGATGCAGAAAATTCATTCGACAAAATCTAACATCTTCTTACAACTCTCAGCAAATAAGGAATAGAGGGAACATCCTCAACTTGATAAATAACATCTACAGAAAACCAACAGTCAACATCAAACTTAATGCTGAGAAATGAAATGCCTTTCCCCTGATATAGAGCAAAAGGGAAGGCTATACCTCTCACCACATGCCTATTCAACATCATACTAAAAGTTCTAGCTAATGGAATGTGATATAAAAAGAAAACACAAAGCAAAGAAATTGAGAAAGAAGAAATAAAACTATCCTTTTTTTTCTTTTTTGGCATATGACATGATTGTCTATGTAGAAAAACCTAAAGAATTGACAAGAACAAGACAACCTCCTGGAACGAATAAGTGATTATTTTCAAGACTGAAGCATCTAAGATTGTCATAAAAAAGCCACTTGCATTCCTATAAGCCAACAAGGAACAATTGGAATTTGAAATTAAAAACCTACTATTTACATCAACACCAAAATAATGAAATACTTAGGTATAAATCTAACAAAATAATACAAAATCTATATTAGAAAAACTATAAAACTCTGAAAAAGAAACAACTAAACAAGTGGAGAGATATCCCATGTTAAAGGATAAGAACATTCAACATGCTTAGATGTTACTGTTCCAAATTGATCAACGGATTTAACACGATCACAATTAATATCTCAGCAAGTTATACTGTCTACACCAACAAACTGATTGTAAAGTTTACATGGAAATACAAAGATCAAGAATGGCCATTTTAATACTGAGAAGAACAAACTTAGAGGACTGACACTACCTGGCTTCAAGAATTACTATAAAGCTACAGTGATCAAGATATTGTGGTACCGGTGAAATAACTGACAAGTTGATCAATGTAACAAAATGGGAAGACCAGAAGTAGGCCCACACAAACATCTGATCTTTGACAAAGGAACAAAGACAATGAAATAGAGCAATGATAGCCTTTCAACTACTGATGCTGGAACAACTGGACATCCACAAATAAATAAAAAGAAGGCGTGTAGCTGCAGATCTTTACCTCTCACAAAAATTAACTTAAAATGGATCACAGGTCTAAATATAAAACACAAAGCTAAAAACTTTCACACAATACACAGGAGAAATTCTAGATGTCCTTGGGTTTGGCAATGAGTTTTTAGGTAACAACAAAAGCGTTATACATGAAAGGACAAATTGAACAGTTTGTTAAATTAAAAATTTCATCTCTGTGAAAGACTATCAAAAGAATGAAAAAAAAAGATTCAGAGAAAATACTTGCAAAAGATATATCTGATAAAAAAAAAACAGTTTAGCCAAAACATACAAAGAACTATTAAAATTCAACAATAAGAAAATAAGAAACACAATAAAAATGAGTGAGTTAGATAATTTGCCAAAGAAGACATATTTATGGCAAAGAAAACATATAAGAAGTCTGGCAGCCTATATCAAACAAGAATTGAAAATTATGAGATTTACAATGAGATTCCACTACACACCTACTAAAAGGACCAAAATCCAAATCACTGACAATATCAAATGCTGGTGAGGACAGACTCTTGTTCATTGCTGGTGAGAATGCAAAATGATACAGTCACTTTGGAAGACAGTTTGGCAGTTTTTTACAAAGCTGAATATGGTTATCACTAGACTATCCAGCCATTTTGCTCCTTGATATTTACCAAACTAGTATGAAAACTTATCTGCACACAACTTGTATAGCAGTTTTATTCATAATTGCAGACACTTGGAAATAACCAAGATGTACTTCAATAGCTAAGTGGATAAACTTGGTATATACATAGAATGATATTTGGAGAGAAAGAAATAAGCTATCAACCCATGAAATGACATGGAGAAAGATTACATATGTAGTGCTAAATTAAGGAAGCCAGTTTGACAAGTTACATACTGTGTGATTCCAACTATACAACATTTTGGAAAAGGCAAAAATATGCAGACAGTAAAAAGATGGGTTGTTGGCAGGTTTTCAGAAAGGGAGATGAATAGATAGAGCCTAGGGTATTCTTATGGCAGTGGAATTATTTTGTATGATACTAGAATGGTGGATATGACATTATTGTATTGGTGGAAGTCACACCAAGTGACATTATGCATTTGGAAAAACCCATAGAACCTTACAACAGAAAGAGTGAAAGGTAATGTAAACTGCAGACTTAATTAATTAATTGTACAAAA
>NW_007234121.1:0-4615 GCF_000164805.1 Carlito syrichta | reverse complement strand
CATTGTTCCCGCTTCTCACAGACTGCGGTTTGGCTTTAAACTTAACACGTTCAAACTCAGATCACATTTGGGGGCCTTATACGTGATACAAGCTTCTTTATAAGATTTAAAAATATATTTGTAGAATTAGTATATACATTTAGAGAGCTGTTTCCAGCATGAGATAGTTATCTGGGGTTACCAGAAATGGCCCAGCACGAACTTTGGGCTGGGCCACATTCCTAAGGGCCCAGCGTCCATTTTGGACTGGGCCACATTCTTTAGGAACTGGTCTGATCTATAATTAAGAGTTTTTTATAGTACAGGTAAAGTTAGCACAGAATAAGAAGGTATTAGGATTTAAGTCAGTCATAAGTGGGTATGCATAAGTTTTAGAAGTTATTGACTATTAGGATTTTATGATATTAAAACTGTTCTATTGCTTTTGAGGAACATAAACCAAGCATAAGGAAGAGTGAAATAATTTTAAGATTGTCCTTCCTCATGCTTGGGGGAAAACGCCTGGTGGGCGGGGATGCCCCTGACCCACCTGGCTTTGTGTTCATGTAAACTCTTGTGATTTGATTAAGATTGTCCTTTCTCGTGCTGAGGAAAACGCCTGATGGGTGAGGATGCCCTCCACCCACCTGGCTTTGTGTTCATGCAAACTCTTGTGATTTGATTGGGGTTGCCCTTCCTCATTCCTAAGGAAACGCCTGGTGGGTGAGGGATGCCCCTCACCTACCTGGCTTTGTGCCCACGTGAAAGTCTTGTGATTTAACATGTGGAAGTTTGGGATAAAAGACTCACGACGGGTCCCAATAAATGGCTTCTGCTCATCTCACTGAACAGTTGTCCACTTTCTTTCTCTTTATGTCTATCTCTCCATCTTTCTTTCAATATCTATCCCTACTACAGAATCGGCTTCTGCACTAGACAGAGTCCAGTCTCTTTCTTTCTTTTTATTTCTCCAGAATATTCGCCGATGCTGCCCCACCTTCCAGGGACCCTCTAAATCTCTTTTGGGGGGCTGGCTTCCCATGACTGACTTCCTTTCCTCCCCATCAACTGGCAAAGCTCTCTTTTCTGCCTAACATGGGCCCTACTCCTGTCACCCTCTGCCACCTTCTCGGGGTTCTCACCCCCATCTTTCTCTCCTGAGCAGCTCTCATCCTGGCCTTTCCGCAGAGGATCAAATGACAGAGACAGTCTTAGGGTCCCACTTCACTGGTGCAGCTCCAAGGGAGAAGCTCAGAGAAGAGGTGGCCTGTTGGACCTTTCCTGGAATGTAACTGTTCCCAGATCTGTCTCCTCTCTCAGGAATCCCTGGCTTGGTTTCTTTCTATTACACTCTCCTTCCCCCTCTTGCCCCTCTTCTAGGTCCTGATTTCTTCCCCATCAACTGGCAAAGGAGTAGGGCCTGAGTTAGGCAGAAAAGGGGTACCTCAGACACAAGACCATTGAGCTGCTGAGAGAGTTGTTGCAGGTTCTCAGTTAATGAGAAAAACCTAGAGATGGAGACGCAGGGGCCAGACAGGTGGCTGGGTGGGGGAACAGGATCCCAGGTAGTGTCCTGCCCTGACTCTTTCGGCCCAGGGACCACTTCCCTGCTAGGAGACTCTCACCTCAACATGAGGTGGCCATTCAATTTCCAGTGAGAATAACCAAGGAGCAAGGTGAGCCAAGCTTAATCTGGCGATCTCCCATATCCCCAAACGTCCCAGCCTCAGCCCTCCTCACCCCAATTCCCAGAAAGGACACTTGGTGTAGAAACCTAGCTACCTGGAAAAGGAGAGAATCCACAGTGGGTACATATAGCCCTCTAGGAGGAGGAAGGGGCAAGCATTTGGGAGGTCAGGGACACGGGGAAGAGGCATAAACCTGAGGTATCACCATGCTAGTGGCACTAGCACTGGGTGAAGTGACACTGTCAGGTGGCATAGGGTCATCAACAGTTTGTGTAGGAGTGACACAGTCTTTGGGTGCCTGTCACAGGACAGAGCACGGGGTTAGGGGACCATGCAGGAGAGGGGCCTCACTGCCCTTGTGGACATAAGGGTGTGGAGCAGGTAAGACAGGTGTTGCTGCAGTCATAGTGACAGTCATGCACACTGGGAGTCACTCAAGGATGTGGGAACAGCTTTCCCAGGTCTTGGGCTGCTTGAATGGCCAAAGCTCAAAGCAGCATGACCTTCTTCGTGAACACGAGGACCTTGTTCTCCCTGGAGCTCAGCAAAAGGCAGCATCAGCTCTGAGCTGTGGCAGCCACAGAAAGCAGAAGGAAGGTTTGCCAAAGTCAGGGAGAAGAAAGGCACTGCTCTTCCAGAAGGCCAGCTCATGCTGCAGGGTGACCCTAGCCTGGGCCCTGCTGGGCAGAACATGGTGACGATGGAGGAGGCATCATGGTCAGGGTGGCTGCCTGAACCTCTCCCCTCAGGCTTCCTTCCTTTCCTCCTTCCCTTCTTCCCTGCTATGACCACTGATGTGTTCCTCATTCAGGCCTTTTCAGGGAAAGAAAATGATCTATCCCTTCTCTCTGCATAAAAGGACATAAACCACAGCCACCTCATGGCCACTACCCTCACCCCAACCTCTCAGCTCCAGAAACACTGACCCAACCAAGAAAACACCTGAGAAACAGAGGTTGGCCCTGTGGCAGCCTGGTGGTCATGGGCCTCTTTCCTGGGAATAGCAGCTGAGGCAACCCCAGGATTTAGGACTTGGAGCCACATAGAAACCTCTCCCTCAGCCCCAAGTGCACCCACCTGCTTGACCACACCCCCACCCAGCCTCTCTCCAGGCTCAAGCCTCTGACTCTAGAGAGCATGTAATGTCCCACAGGCCAGATGGGCAGAGGACGGAAAAGATGACTGTCTTGCTGAAGCTTGACAGGCGAACCCTGGGGAGCCAAGGCCTGGCCAGTGGAGCTGGTCTCACGAGGGGGTAACTGACCCCATCTCTATGGAAAGAGCTGCCTGTTCTCTGGACCCTTCAACTCTGGCCTCTGAATGCCCCAATCTACTTCCATTCTTAGAGCCAGTGCTGACGGAACTGAGGATAAGCCAAGCTGTCTTTGTGTCTTTGCAAGTTTATTGACCATGGCCCTGGACCCTGTGCTGCCTTAACAATGGCTACAAGTGAATCTAATAAGTAAGAGCAGAGCTGGTCAGGCACAAAACTTGGGACCCTGGTAGGTTCAAGGTTCTTCTTGGCATCTTAGGTTCTCAGTGATCTCGAGGATTAGACACAGGAATGCTCATAATGAGGGGAAAATGCACTTTACTGAACACTTTTCGATACGTCCCACATGATGACAAGGAGGCAAAGCCTGGAGAGGTAGCAAAGGGCGTTGGTGAGAAGGAGGAGCCTAGAAAGGCTAACCAGAGTCTTGATGACAAGGAGGAGGAGCCTAGAGAGGTAGACGAGGGTGTTGATGACAAGAAGGAGGAGCCGGGAGAGGAGGATTGGGGTTTTGATTGCAAGGAGGAGAAGTCTGTAGAGGTAGCCAAGGGCGTTGGCAAGAAGGAGGAGGAGCCTGGAGCGCCAGCAAACAGCATTGATGAGAAGGAGGAGTATGGAGAGTTAGACAAGGGCGTTGGTGAGAAGAAGGAGTAGCCTGGAAAGGCTAGCCAGTGTCTTGATGACGAGGAGGATCCTGGAGATGCAGCCAGGGGCATGGATGACAAGAAGGAACAGCCTGGAGAGCTGAACCAGTGTCTTGACGACAAGGAGGAGAAGCCTGGAGAGGTGGCCAAAGGCATTGAAGACAAGGAGTAGGAGACTCGAGAGGCTGGCAAGGGACTTGATGACAAGAAGGAGGAGGCGAGAAGGTGGTTGAGGGCTTTGATTAGAAGGAGGAGGAGTCTGGAGAGGCAACCGAAGGTGTAGATGACAAGAAGGAGAAGCCTGGAGAGGTGGACCGGGATCTTGACAAGAAGGTGGAGCCTGGAGACTTGGCTGAGGGTGTTGATGAGTGGGGGCTGGAGAGGTGGCCAAAGGCATTGAAGACAAGGAGGAGGAGCCTGGAAAGGCAAACAAGGGCGTTGATGACAAGGAGGTGGAGACTGTAGAGGCAGCTGAGGGCGTTGATACAAGGAGGAGGGGCCCGGAGAGGAGGGCAATGGTCTTGATGGCAAGGAGGAGGAAGCTGGAAAGGCAGACAGGTTTCTTGGTGACAAGTAGGTGCAGCCTGGAGAGGGGGCTGAAGGCACTGGTGAGAAGGAGGAGGAACCTGGAAAGAACAAGGGGCTTGATGTCAAGGAGGAGGAGGCTGGAGAGAGAAACAAGGGCATTGATGACAAGAAGTTGCAGCCTGGAGCGGTGGACAAGGGTCTTGATGACAAGGAGGAGGAAGCTGGAAAGGCAGACAAAGTTCTTAATGACAAGTAGGTGGAGCCTGGAGAGGGGGCTGAAGGCATTGATAAGAAGGAGGAGAAGCCTGGAGAGGAGAACAAGGGGCTTGATGTCAAGGAGGAGGAGACTGGAGAGAGAAACAAGGGCACTGATGACAAGAAGGTGGAGCCTGGAGCGGTGGACCAAGGTCTTGATGACCATGAGGAGGAGACAGGAGAACCGACTGTGGGTGTTGATGACAAGGAGGAGCATGGAGAGGCGGACTAGCATCTTCATGACAAGA
>NW_007234120.1:0-6412 GCF_000164805.1 Carlito syrichta | reverse complement strand
TATCTGGAATCTGGGCCTCCTAGTTCTCCATATTCTTCAGAGCATATTGCCACTTGGAAAGGACAAGTGTCATTATAGATTCCCAGCAACCTTCTGGTACTCTTGATTATTGTAACCAAGAACCAGTCCATGCAATTAAGTTGGGTTTCTCAACACAACTAAAGACAGATTAAAGGACTGAGGCATCATATCGCCATATTTGTGTGTAACTCTTGTCTTAAGATGTACCCTGTAATCCTAAATCTTCCGATTGTGAATCTATTTCATATGGCCTCGGGGGTTAGTGTTGCTAAGCATTTAGTACACATTTTTAAAGGTAACCAGGAATCACGGATTCCACATACCTGGGAAACAGCTGGACATCTGTCTATTTGTATACAAAATTTTGGAATCCTGATCACCAGGGAAAATCAGGCTCTTGCTGAGAACAAGAGGAGAATATGGGATCAGGCGTCCTCAATCGTCAAAATCCATATGGCCTCTTGATAAGGTTTAAGGAAGAATCTGGGATTGTAAGTCCTTCCATTTTTCAGAGCTACTTGCTACGTTGATACCTAAAATCTCTTATTACAGATCCAAGAAGATTCCGGTCTTTTGATGGTTGTAATTGAGTATCTGAACCTACAATTTCTTTGTAACTTATCCACGTCTTTGGTCATATCCAGTGCCCCAGCTATCAACTGGCATTTTGGGACAAAATCACTCGCTTCAGGTTACCTCAAAATACGGAAATTTCCTGTGGTCAGGCTGGTGTAAATTGGGATATTGGGTTTAGAATATTCCACATTTTTGTGATGTCTTCTTAAGCTTGGATTGCAGTTCTCACTTAATATATGGGAGTCTTTCTATTGATATCCAAACAACTGGAATTCAATGTTCATCAGGAAATATCTTGGGTATTGCTTGAGAATTAAGCCGAAATTTGCAAATGGGAATCACCATATACGGAAAAACTACATGGCCTCTTACTATGGAAGAATAAGAAATCTGGGTTACACGAGTCCTCAAATCCGAAAAACCTACAGGGAGTCTTACTAAGGGAGAAAAAGTATCAGGGATTTGAAGCAAGAATCTGGGAAATGGGAGTCCTCATATACAGGAAACTTCACAACCTCTTCCTAAGGATGAACAAGGAATCTCGGTGTCATATGCCCTCAACCCGAAAAATCTACAGGGCATCTATCTAAGGGATAAACAAGTATCAGGGTTTTGAAGCAGGGCTTTCGGTAATGGAAGTCTTCATATACAGGAAATTACACAGCCTCTACCTAAGAAAAAATAAGGAATCTGGTTTTCCCAAGACCTCAATGCCAAAAATCTACTGGGCATCTTGCTAAGGGCTAAACAAGAATCAGGATTTCGAAACAAGAATCTGGAATGGGAGTTCTCATATACAAGAAACTACACGTGCTCTTGCTAAGGAAGAATAACGGATCTGGGTTACACGAGTTCTCAATTCCAAGAATGTTCAGGGCGTCTTGGTAAGTTATACAAGACGCGGAATTCGACGTCCCCATATTTTTCAGAGATGGAGACGATGTTCATATTAAGAATCACTCATTTCAGAAGTACCGCAATATTCTGGTCCTATTGATAGTTTAAACAAAAATATGGCACTACAAGTTCATTTAGATTCTGGATCTTCTAACGCCAAATTCGGAGCCACAAGTAATCATCTCGGGTGATTTGAATGTAAGCCCTGAGTTCAGGGTTACCTCATACTCCAGAAACTTCTGGTAGTTCAGCTATTTTAATTAGGATCTTGGGTTTAGATGTTGCACCATGTTTAGAGGTATTTTTGCGACGGCACCAGGGTCTTGGTTTACAACTCCATAGGAGCATTCTGGAGTCTTCTATTGGGAGCCACGTGTCTTCACTTCTAGAGTACGGTCATTCTTCTGAGAACGAAACAGGAATCTCAGACACTATGTCCCCACAAAGTTTTTACTCATGTTACCAATGTGTAACAAGGAAAATCAGTTTGTATGTGACCAGAAATCTTCTGGGCAGTTGTTAATTTTTCCGTGACTTAAGGTAGTTCTCATACCTAGAAGCTTCTAGGGATTTTCTAATTGCTAATCAGGAATTTGGAGGCCCAGTCCCCACACTTTTCAGAACCATTCCTGTATACATACCACAAATCTGTCATTACTGATCCCAGGAACCTTCTGCTCCTCTTCTTAGTTGTAACAGAAAATCTGGGCAACTGCTCGGTTTTTTTTTTTCAGGTGGCTGTAAGGCCAGATTCCACAACACAAGAAATCATGTTGCCATTTTTCGTGTAATTTCTGACTTCAAGTTTACCTCCTAATCCAGAAAGGACTACTGGAAATTTACATTGATATTCGTAACTTGGGGTTAGGTGTTCTTAAATATTTAGGATGTATTCTTAATGGGAATTCAGCAATCTTGGATTCCACGGCCCTTCTTACTTTTTGTGCTTTTGATTATTGGTATATGAGTTTGTACTTCCACGTTGCCAGGTAACTTCCAGGAGTCTTACTGAGAACAAAAAGATTCTGGGTTATGGGTGTGGCCAATCCAAGTATTCTACATGGACACCTTATAAGGGCTATTCTGGAATTTGGGATTCTATTTCCACACATTCTTTAGGACTACAGGCCTCTTGGATATGACAATTATGTCATTATACATTCTCAGCAAACTTCTGGTCTTCTTGATACTTGTAACCGAGAATAGGCAGATTCCAGGACCCAAAGAATCTTATTGCCATATTTGTATAACTATCGTCTTAGGATGTACCTTGTAAATCTAAAACTTCTGTTTGTCCTTCTATTCCTATAGGGGCCTACTGTTTTGAGGTTGCCAAATATTTATTACATACTTTTAAGGGTAACCAGTATTCATGGATTCCACGACCGTAGGTAATTTCTGGGCATCTGCCTAATTGTATACAGGGTTTTTGGGTCCATATCACGTGGGAAAATCAGGGCATCCTGCTGAGAACAAAAAGGAAATCCGGTACTAGGAGTTCTCATTCACCAGAATCTACAGGGCCTCTTGTTAAGGTTTAATCAGCAATCTGGGCTTCAGGGTCCCTACATTTTTCAGAGCTACTAGATCCATAAATACCCGTAATCAGTCATTACAGATTACCAGGAACATTCTATTCCCTGGATATTTGTAATCGAGGATCAGGCCCAAATATCCCTTTGTGTCTTATGAACATCTAGGTCAATATACAGGTACCACAGGAATCAAATGGCATATTGGTATAAAACCCCTTGATTCAGGTTACCCCAAACTACATAAATGTCTTGTGGTTGGGCTGGTGGGAATTGGGACATTGGGATTAGGAGATTCCACATTTTGAGGAGGTCTTGTTAAGTGGAACCAGAAACCATGGATTCCAGTTCACTAATAACCTTATGGTAGTCTTTCTCTTGATATCCAAACAACTGGAATTCTAGGTCACCAGGAAATATCTCAGCGCCTTGATGAGAATGAAGCAGGAATCTGGGTAATGGGAGTCCTCATATACAGGAAACTACACGGCTTCTTGCTACAGAAGAATAAGAAATTTTGGTAGCGCGAGTCCTCAGCCCAAAAATCCACAGGGCGTCTTATTAAGAGATAACCATGAATCAGGATTTTAATATACGAATCTGGGTAGTGGGAGTCCTCAAATACAGGAAACTGGACTGCCTATTGCTAAGAAAGAAGAAGGATTCTGGATTACATGTGTCCTCAATCCCTAAAAAATTTCAGGGTGTCTTGCTAAGGGCTAAACACGAATCAGGAATTTTGAAGCAAATATCTGCAGAAATGGGGTCCTCATATGCAGGGAAATACACGGCCTTTTGCTAAGAAAGAATAAGGATTCTGGGTTGCACATGTTCTTTATCCCAAAAGAACTACAGGGCCTCTTGCTAAGGGCTAAACAAGAATAAGGTATTCGAAGCAGGAATGGGGGTGATACTCCTCATAACAGGAAACTTCAAGGCCTCTTGCTAAGGAAAAATAAGGAATCTGTTTTGCACAATTCCTCAGTCACAAAATCTACATGATGTCTTCCTAAGGGCTAAACAAGAATCAGGTTTTCAAAACAGGAATCTGGGTAAAGGGAGTTCTCATATACGGGACCCTACACGGGCTCCAGTGAAGGAAGAATAAGGAATCTGTGTTACACGAGTCCTCAATCTGAAAAAATTATAGGGACGTCTTGCTACTGGACAAACACGAATCAGAGTTTCGAGCTTCCCTCATGTTTTGGAGCTATGTAGCATGCGGATATTAGGAATCAGTCAATTCAGGACTCCAGCAACATTCTGGTCCTCTTGACAGTTCGAAACGGGTATCTGGCACTACAAGACCGTTAGGTTCCTCGGGACAACTAAGGCCAGATTCCAGCACATAAAGGATCATCTTACCATATTTGGATGTAACTCTTGGTCTAAAGATGAACCGTGTAATTCTCAAATTCCATTTGTCCTTTTATTTTGAGAGGGTCCGAGGGTTTTGCAGTTGCCAAATGTTTAATAAATATTTTTAAAGTTAACCAGGAATCACGGAATTCTCGACCCTAGGAAATTTGTGGGCATCTGTCTTTTTATATACAGGGTTTTGGAATACACATAGACAGGGAAAATCAAGGCATCTTGCTGAGAACGAAAAGGGAATACAGTTTCTTGGAGTTCTCCTTTGACGAAGGCTACAGGGCCAGCCAATGAGTTTTAATCTGGAATCTGGGTTTCTAGGTCCCCATATTATTAGGGTGTCTTGTAAGAAAGAACCACGAATCTAGAATTCCAATGTCCAGGAAACTTCTCGATGTCTTTCAACTGACATCCAAACAACGTGAATTATACATCACCGTGAAATATCTTGGTGTCTTGCTCAAAATGAAACAGGAATCTGGGTAATGCGAATCCTCATATACAGGAAACTTCATGACTCTTGTGAAGGATAAATAAGGAATCTGGCCTACATGGGTCCTCAATACTGATAACTACAGTGCATCTTGCTAAGGGATAAACGAGATCAGGCCTTTGAGCACCCCTCATGTTTTAGAACAATTTGTTATGTGGATATTATGAATCAATCATTCCTGGACTCCAGTAACACTCTGCTACTCTTGATAGTTGTGAAAGAGAATCTCGCACAAATCCATTTAGATACTCAGAACCTCTGCTTCCAGATCCATGACACAAGTAATTCTCTCGGATTTTTTGTATGTAAGTCCTGACTTCAGTGTTACCTCGTGCTCCAGAAACTACAGTGGCTCCGCTGTTCATTATTAGGATTTTGGGTTTAGGTGTTCAATTTTTTAGGAGGTATTATTGGGAGAGAACCAGGAATCTTAGATTCCACGTCCACAGGCATATTCTTGTCATCTTCCTATGGGTATACCAGAGTCTGGACTTCAAGGCCAACAGGAAACATCTCGTCGTTTTACTTAGAACGAAATAGGAATGTGGGACACTGTGTCCCTTGAAAGTTTCTACACGCTTTACTAAAGAGGAACCAGGAAACTCGGTTTCCATGTAACTTGCAAACATCTGAGCATTTACTAAATTATCCGTGGCTTAAGGCACTGTTCATACCTAGGAATTGACAGGGACTTTAGCAAATGCTAATCTGGAATCTGAGAGTCCTGGTTCTCATATTATTCAGAGCAACGTCCTATCTGCATACCAGAAATCGGGCATTGTCAATGCCCAAGAACGTGTTGCACCTCTTGATAGTTGTAACAGAGATTATGGCCTATGGGTTCGTTTGTTTCACAGGGTCCTGTAAGGCCAGATTCCACAATCCACACAATCATCTGCCATTTGTTAATGTGATCACTGTCTTCAGGTTTACCTCGTAGGTCAGAAACTACTGCTGGTCATTCTTTTTCACATTGAGAATGTGGGATTTGCTGTTCCCACATATTTAGGATGTATTCTTAAGGGGGAAACAGTAATCTTCGATTCCAGGTCCCTGGGAAACTTCTTGGCGTATGTGTATTGGTATGTAAGAGTTTGTACTAGCACGTCACCAGAAAACATCCGGACGTCTTCCTGATAATAAAAAAGGAATGTGGGTTATGGGAGGCCTCAATCCATTTCTACAAAGCTCCCTTATAAGGGCTTATCTGGAATCTGGGCTTCTAGTTCTCCAAATTCTTCAGAGCACGTTGCCACTTGGAAAGGACAAGTGTCATTATACATTCCCAGCAACCTTCTGGTCCTCTTGATTGTCGTATCCAAGAACCAATCTGTGCAATTCAGTTGGGTTTCTCAGCACAACTAAAGGAAGATTACAGGACTAAGGCATCAACTCGCCATATTTGTGTGTAACTCTTGTCTTAAGGTGTACCCTGTAATCCTAAAACTTTCATTTGTGAATCTTTTTGATATGACCTGGGGTTTTGAGTTTGCTTACATGTTGTACACATTTTTAAAGTAAC
>NW_007234119.1:0-7168 GCF_000164805.1 Carlito syrichta | reverse complement strand
TGACCTGGGACCCCAGAGAGGGCAGCTGGCATCACCAGCTGAGCTCTCCAGGGAGAGGGCCTGGTGTAGAGGTTTGTCTCCACCAAGGTGCCCACTCCTCCTCTTGCCTTAATCCCCCAGGGTGGATCCACTTGCTGCTCCCAAGGGTGACCTCGGGGAAAGGGAGGGTGCGACTCTCATACCACTGGGGGAGCGGGGACGGCTGGGTGATTCACGTCTGTCTCCTTGGCACTCAGGGAGGCTGAGACGGGAAAATGACAAGAGTCAGGGAACTCGAGACCAGGCTGGACACCATGGCAAGCCTCAACCACGACCCCAAAGAATACCCACAAAACCTTGGATGAGGTCAGGGCTCAGTGGGTGGATTGCGTCTGGCACAGAGTTCAAGACCCAACGGGAACACCAGAATTTTCACCAAATGGAAAGTCTGTGATTGCAACATTTTGAGAGGCCCAGGTTGAGAGAATGGTCCTTGCTGTGCAGTTTGAGAGCAGCCTGAGCAACCTAGTAATGAAAGAAAAGATAGAAAGAAAGAAAGAAAGAAAGAAAGAAAGTAATCCATTCTCCTGCAAACCTTCTGCCCTCAGTTCTTCCCCCGCCCCCCCATATGTGAGCGTCCCCCTAGGCACCTTTCAGGCTTAACCCATCCCCCATCAGCTCCCGCGTTTGGTCCAGGAGTCCCCAGGCTCCCTGGCCGGATTCCTGCCGGCTCTCTTCTCTGTGGTAAGAAATGTACCCCAGGCAGGCCAACCCTCCAATTCGGCAATGAGGACCTTCCACCAAGAAAGGCCAGGGACAAATTCCTCATCTGGGGACATTTCTTACTCCACAATCCCATTTTTCCTGATTTAAAGCCAGTCGCCTTGTGAACACACCATGTGAAGTTTAGAATCTGTGTACGTTTCTGATAATTTTGGAGACAAGATCTGGCTCTGAGGCCCAGCATGGTGCCCATGGTCATGACTGTTGTTCATTGCCAGGCTCGAAATCACGGGCTCTGTTGATCCTCCCACCTCAGCCTCTGGAGTGGCCGGTGTGATGGGCACCTCGACTCCAGACCTCCTGTTTGGATGGGTGAGGAGATGGGGTCTCCCTGCGTGGCCTGGGCTAGCCTTGGGCTCCTGGGCTTCAGTCATCCTCCCACCTCGGCCTCCCAGAGTGCTGGGATTCCAGGCATGGGCTGCCTTGGCAGGCCTTCTGGTTCATTTTTTATGAAGGATGGAGGCCAGACTCAGGGGGTCAGACTCCTCATCCCAGTGCTTTGGGAGGCCAGGCCAGGGGCCAGCCCAAAACTGCATGCTGAGAACTGCCTGGGCAACTTGGCAAGACCTCGTCTCAACCCTCCATCCCAAATGAACATGGCGTGGTGACACACGCTTATTTTTCTGGTTCTTCGGAAGACCGGTGAAATGCTTACTGGAGCCTGGCAGACCAAGGCTGTGGAGGCCAGGAGCAAGCTCCCTCCCTAAAGTCTGGGTGAAGGAGTGAGACTCCAACTCAAAGAAAAAAAGGAAAAAAGGAAAGCATTCATTTGTGTATGGAGTTGAGATCATCGTGGACAGACAGAGATCATTTGAGGAGTCCCCAGCCTTAGGCCCAGAGTTCCCAAAAGACCATGGATTGCCAGACAATCCGGCTTTGGATTTGGGAGACTGAGGCAAGGGACTTCTGAAGGCCGGGAGTTTGAGTCCAGCCTGGGCCAAGTAGCAGGACCACATTGTTCCCCAGAATGCAAGCACTGGAGTCACACGTGGTGGCACACGCAGTCCCAGTTACACGGGATGCAGCATCTCCATCCCAGAGTGTGTCTTTGCATTGCCCCCACCAACAGCATGTGCGAGTACAGGCCAGGCACCATGGCTCACAGCCATCAGCCCCAGGCCCTGGGAGGTCTAGGTATAAGGCAGCCTGAGTCCCCAGGTTAGAGAGCAGCAGGGCAGTTTTGCCAGACCTCGTCTGAGTGAGAGGGCCCCAAAATTGAGTCAGGCATGGTGGCCTCCAGAGTCCAGGGTGCTCGGAGGCCAAGGCAGGAGGACTGCCTCAGTCCCACAGGTCGAGGACCCAGAAGCCACGATTGTGCCGCCGCGCTCCAGCTCAGCCTATGGAGACTGGCAAAAATAAGACACCATCAACATGTGTCACCACAGGCGCCCATGGATCCCCAGGGAAAGGTCTGTGTGATCATGGAATGATGGAATAATTGGTAGAGATTGGGGTTGTCACCCCGCCCAAAGGAGGCAAACCGGGAGACCGAAACCTGGGCTGACCCTGGCATTGCCAAACCTCCTTGATAACCCCATGCCCAATGGCTGCCCTAACTTGGGTCAGTCTGTTCTGTGAGCTCACATGTGTCTTTGCCATTTGACACAAGTGTGGAGGCTGGATACAGGCCTTCTGGGATTCATGGCCAAAGGCGTGGGATGGATGTGTCTGGTGGCCAACTTTGAAACTGCCAGCGAATGACAACCAGAAAAGTGCATTTTCCTCTCCTATCCCTGAGGGTGACTTCTTGTACTGGGTGGCAGGGGTGGTGGTGGTGGTGATTATTATTATTTGAAGTTGAAATCCCGCTCTGCCACCCAGGCCTTAGTGCAGGTGCATGCTCAGGGACACTGCGGACTTCACCTGCCATGTTCAGGTAATCTTCCCCCCTCGGCCCAAGGAGTGGTTGGAACCACAGGCCTGCGCCACCATGCCCGGACAATCTTTGGATTTATTTTTGATGGCTGAGATGAGGTCTCACCCTGTGACCTGGGCTGATGTCAAACCTGCAGGCTTAGGCCGTCCACTTGCCTGCACCTCTGAAGGACTGGATGACTGGCTGAGTCCCTGAACCAGGCCTGTGTTTGTGGTGATAGTGGTGGTTAGTATTATTCTGAGTCAGAGTCCCACTCTGTCACCTAGGCCGGAGAGCAGGGACCCACTCTCAGGTACCATGCCCTCCACTGAATGGGTTCTGGCGATCCTCCCACAGCAGCCTCCTGAGTGGCTGGAATGAAAGGCCTGCACCACCAACCTCGGATCATTTTTTTTGCTTCTTGTAAAGATGAGGTCTGGGCAAGGTGCCCAGGCTGGTCTAGAACTTGGGGGTTAAGGCCATCCTCATGCCTCAGGCTCCAGAGCACCAGGATGACAGACTTGAGCCACCACCCTCTAACCAGGGTGACAGAGTGATACTCTGACTCAAAGATAAAATGAAAAGAGAAAATAAAAGCATCCATTTGTGTTTGGAGTTGTGATCATCGTGAACGACAGAGATCATTTAGGAAGGAGGCCACAGCTTTGAGTCTAGAGTTCCTGAAGACAGGGGATCGGCAGACAATCGAGCTTAGGCTTTAGGAGTCCGAGGTGGGGGACCACTGGAGCCCAGGAGTTTGAGACCAGCCTGTGCCCCATAACGAGACTTCATCGATCCCCAGAACGCAAACACTGGAGTGGTGCATGGTGGCACCCGTAGTCCCGGCTACATGGGATGCGATGGGCTCCATCCCAGGGCTTTCATTTGCATCACCCCAACTGACAGAACGTGGGAGTCTAGACCGGACACTGTAGTTCACGTCTGTCAGCCCCACAACCTGGGAGGCCGAGGCGGGAGACTGCCTGAGCCCCTGGTTGGAGACCAGCCCGGGTGATGTTGACAGACCTCTTCTCGGCTAGAAGTTCTAAAGTCGGGTCTATTGTGGTGGCTCCCGAAGTCCTGGCTGCTTACGGGCTAAGCCAGAGAAACTCCTGAGCTTCCATAGTTCAAGGGCCGGGGAGCCAAGATCATGCTGACATGCCCAATCCAGACTGATGGAGACTCCGGTGACAAAAATGACGATTCCCACGTGCATGATGATGGGCGTCCACAGCTCCCCAGTGAAAGGTTCACATGGGCGGTGGATGATCGAATGATTAGGAGAGGAAGGGGCCCTCCCGAAAAAGATGGCAGACCAGGTGACCAGAACCTGGGCTGGCCACAGCATTGCTGGACCGCTTTGATTGCTCTGTGCCCGATGGCCACCCTAATTCAGGTCTGTCTGTTCTGTGAGCTTACACAAGTCTTTGCCGTGGGACAAGAGTGTAGAGGGTGGAGGCAGGCCGTCTGGGATGCATGGCCAAAAGTGTGGGACAGACTTGCCCAGAGGCCACTTTTGAAACCTCACACAAACGACAGTGGGTTTGCTGATCTCTGAGGGTGACTCGCCATGCTGGGTGGCAAGGTTGGTGGTCCTGATGGTGGTGGTGATTATTATTATTTGAAGTCTGAATTCTACTCCATTGCAGAGGCCTTAGTGCAGGGGCATGTTCACAGCCACCATGGACTCCACTTTCTGGGTTCAGCTGCTCATCCTGCAACTCCACCCTGAGTGGCTGGAAAGACAATCTTGCACCACTACCACCAAGATGATGTCTTGCCCAGTGTCCTGAGCTGGTCTTGAACCTACAGCCTCAGGCCGTTCACTCACCTCAGGCTCTGAAGGGCCAGAATGTCAGGCTGAGCCCCTGAGGCCGGCCTGTGGTTGTGGCCATGGTGGTTGGTATTATCATGCTGAATTGGAGTCATACTCTGTTGTCAAGGCCAGAGCACAGGGGTCTGCTCTCAGCCACTGCAGCCTCCACTGGCTGGGTTCCAGGGATCCTCCTGTCATGGCCTCCCAAGTGGGCAGAGCGACATGTGTGTGCCACCACGTTCAGTTCATGTTTTTGGCTTCTTGTAGAGATGAGCTCTCATCAAGGTGCCCGGGCTGGTCTCAAACCCAAGGACCCAGGCCATCCTCTCACCTTGGCCTCTAAACGCACCAGGGTGAGAGGCATGAGCCCCCACAACCAACCTTCACACCCCTCTTGGGGCTCTACCATGAGGCCTGCTCCCTTCAGATGACCTGGGACCTTGGAGAGTCCAGCCATAGTCACCTGCTGAGACCACCATGAGGGAGCACCTGGCACAGAGGCCTGTCTCCACAGGGGAGCCCACCCCTCTGCACACCTCAATCCCCAGGGTGGACCTGCTCATTCCTCCCAGAGGCCCCCTCTGGGAAAGGAATGACGTGACTCTCAAACCGTCAGGAAAGTGTCGGCCAGGCAACTCACCCCTGTATCCTCGGCACTTTGGAAAGGCTGAGATAGGAAGATGGCCAAAGCCTAGGAGCTGAGACCAGGCTGGAGACCATAGCAAGCCCCAACCTAGATCCCAAGCAAAACCCAGAAAACCTTAGATGAGGGCTGGCCTCAATGGGAGGATGGCCTCCGGCCCAGAGTTCAAGACAAGGCAGGAAGGCCAGAATGTCAACCAAATGAATCACAGCAGTTTTGAAGGCCCAGGCAGAGAGGATGGACCAAGTTGGGCAGCTTGAGAGCAGACTGGGTAACCTAGTGAGGAAAGATGAAAGAAAGAAAGAAAGAAAGAAAGAAAGAAAGAAAGAAAGAAAGAAAGAAAGAAAGAAAGAAAGAAAGAAAGAAAAAAGAAAGACATGATTCTCCAGCAGACCTTCTGCCCTCAATCTTTCCCCCCTGACCCCCATATATGAGGGTTCCCCAAGCTTGGAACCTTTCAACCCCATCCTCTGGTGCTCAGTCTCATCATCCCAGCCCTTTGGGAGGTGGACGCAAAGACCTGGCCCAAGCCCACGGGCCGAGACTCTCCTGGGAACCTCGGCGAGACTCGTCTCTACCCTCCATTCCAAATGACCAGGCGTGGTGCCATGCACCTGTTGGTCTGGCTCCTCGAAAGTCTGTGAAAATGCTCGCCGGAGCCCAACGGGCCGAGGTTGCAACATCCGGGAGTGAGCCAGCGGCCTCCAACCTGGGCGACAGAGTGAGACTCCAACTCAAAGTAAAAATGAAAAAAGGGAAAAAAAAGATCATCTTTTTTTATATGGAGTTGGGATCATTGTGAACAGGCAGAAATCATTTGGGAAGGAGGCCCCAGCCTTGGGCCTAGAGTTCCCAAAAGACAGTGGATCGGCAGATAATTGGGCTGTGACTTAGGGAGGCTGAGGTGGGGTACCGCTGGAGCCTGGGAGTTAGAGACCAGCCTGGGCCATGAAGCAAGACCTCTTCGCTCCCCAGAACACAAACACTGAAGTCTTGCCTGGTGTCATCCTGGCTACACGGGATGTGGCTACACGGTCCTGGCTACACGGGATCTGGTGGCCTCCATCATGGGTAGTTATTTGCGTTGCCCCTGCTAACAGAATACACGAATCCAGGCCAGGCACCCTGGTTCACATCTGTGTGCCCCATTCCTTGGGAGCCTGAGGAGGGAGACTGCCTGGACCCAGGAGTGGGAGACCAGCCTGGGCAGCGTCAACAGACCTCATCTTGCTGTGAATTTCCTAAAATCAAGTCAGGCGAGGTGGCCCCTGAAGTCTAGACTGCTCGGGGGCCAAGTTAGAAGGACCACCTGAGCCCCACAGGTTGAGGCCCCAAGAGCCACAATCATGCCACCATACCCCAGCCAAGCCGATGGAGACAACCACCACAAAAAAAATATGCCCCCCAAGTGCACCATGACAAGCGTCCATAGCTCTCCAGTGATAGGTCCGCATGAGTGGGAGAGGATGGCATAATCAGAAGAGGAAGCAGCCCTCCCCAAGCCCGGAGGTGGCAGACCATTGACAGGAAAACTGAGTTGGCTACAGTGTTGCCGTTCCACTTTGATTGCTCTGTGCCTGACAGCCACCCTAACTCGGGCTGCCTGTTCTGTGAGCTCACAAATGCCTTTACCATGGAGCACAAGTGTGGAGGGTGGAGGCAGGCCTGGGATGTGTGGACAGAGGGGTGGGATGGACGTACCCATTGGCCACCTTTGAAACCTCGTATGCATGACAGGGGGAAGTGCATTTACTCTCCCATACCTGAGGATGACTCCTCGCAGTGGGTGACAGTGGTGGTGGTGGTGGCGGTGGTGATGATTACTATTATTTGGAGTCTGAATTCCACTCTGTTGCCCGGCCTGAGCACAGGGATATGCTCACAGCCACCGCAGACTCCACCTGCCAGGCTCAGGCAATTCTCCTGCCCAACATGCCTGGCTGTCTCAAATCTGCAGGCTCAGTCCATCCACTCACCTCAAACTCTGAAGGGGCGGGATGCCAGACTGAGACTATGAGTCTGGCCAATGGTTGTGGTGGTGGCAGTTGATTTTATTATTCTGAGTCAGAGTCCTGCTCTGTCACCCAGTCAG
>NW_007234118.1:0-15359 GCF_000164805.1 Carlito syrichta | reverse complement strand
AAAAAAAAAAAAAAAATGATGTCCATCCTACCCAAGGCAATCTACAGATTTAATGCAATACTCATTAAACTACCAGCAGCATTCTTCTCAGACCTGAAAACGACAATACAGGAACTCATATGGGAGCATTAATGACTACAATTAGCCAAAACAATCTTCAGAAAAAGTAATCAATTAATTGATTGATTGATTAATAAATAAATAAATAAAGCAGGCGCTATCACACACCCAGATATTAAACTTTATTATAAAGCTACAATAATAAAAACAGCCTGGTATTGGTACAAGAACAGGCATATAGACCAATGGAACAGGATAAAGATTCCAGAAGTCAAACCCCAATTTCTCAACCAACTCATTTTCAACAAAGCCTCCACCACCAACCACTGGGGAGAGGAGAACCTATTCAGTAAATGGTGCTGGGAAAACTGGCTGACCATATGCAAAAGATTAAAACAAGACCCCTACCTATCACCATACACAAAAATCATTTCTAAATGGATCAAAGAGATAAATGTAAAACCTCAAACTATAAGAACCTTAGAAAATGCAGGCTACAGCCTTATGGAAATTAGAACTGATCAAAACCCTATGTGCCCATGCCATAAGAGATAAGATAGAAAAGTGGGACCTCATCAAACTGACAAGCTTCTGCAAAGCCAAAGAAACCATCAAGAGAGCAGGGAGACAGCCCACAGAATGGGAAAAATATTTGTCAACTGTATATCTGACAAAGGCCTAACATCTAGGATCTACAAGGAACTCAAACGTGCCAATAAGAAAAAACAAACAGCCCCATTACAAAGGGGGCAAAAGATATGAATAGACACTTCTCAAAAGAAGACATATGAGGAGCCAACATGTGCATGAAAAAATGCTCAGTCTCATTAGTCATTAAAGAAATGCAAATTAAAACTACTGAGTTACCCCATAACGCCACTCAGGATGGCCATCATCAATAAATCAAAAAACAACAGATGCTGGAGAGGATGCAGGGAAAAGGCAACACTTCTACACTGCTGGTGGGGGTGTAAACTAATACAGCCTCCGTGGAAAACAGTTTGACAATTCCTAAAAGATCTAAAAATCGACCTTCCACATGACTCTGAAATCCCCCTACTGGGAATATATCTGGAGGAACTCAAATCACTCTGTGAAAAAGATATCTGCACATGTATGTTTATTGCAGCATTGTTCACAATAGCAAAAACATGGAACTAACCGCACTGCCCATCGAAATAGGATGATAAAAAAAATGTGGTACATATATATGATGGAATATTGTGCAGTCATCAAGAAGGACAGGAACTTGAATGGACTTAGAGTCTATAATACTGAGTGATGTATCACAGAAACAAAGAACTGAGTATCACATGTTCTCACTCATAAGCGGACCTTGAACAATTATCGTAATACTGTAAGAAAAGAATTGGCAGTAGTGGGAATCTGCTGCGGGAGAGGGGACACAACTCATCAACAAGGGAACCTGCATAATGAACATTTATATACTTAACCCTGAATTGTATCCCACATCTTTAAAATAAAAAAATTAAGAAAAATGATAAGTATCTGAACTGATCCATACATTAATTTGCTTTATTTAGCCATTCCACAACATGTACATATTTTAAAGCATAATGTTGTACATGATATATACAATAAAAAAAGAAAAAAATAACAAATTATGAAAGAAACTTCTTTTAAAAGAAGAATGGAACCTCAGTGGCTTGTGGGACAATATCAAGCTATATAATATTTGTGCAAGTGGACCCCAGAAGCTTGGGGGATGGGAGCTATTTGAAGAAGTAATGATCCCCCCTCCTCAAATTTTGCAAAACTATAAATTTACAGATCAAGACATTCAATAAATGCAGGATAAACACATGCAGACACATGCAAAATATACCAAGGCACCTCTTAATCAAATCACCAAAATCCGGTGAATAAAAGAAATGTTAAAAGAAGCCAGAGAAGAAAAATACATATTACATACAAAAGGACAAACATTAAATAATTATTACAGATTTTTCATTAGAAATAT
Source organism: Carlito syrichta (assembly GCF_000164805.1). NCBI lineage: Eukaryota > Metazoa > Chordata > Mammalia > Primates > Tarsiidae > Carlito > Carlito syrichta. Next base: position 13,318 of record NW_007234118.1, on the reverse strand, counting down.
GCAAGCCTGAAGCAATAAAATACCTTTAAACTGCTGAAATAAAAAGCAAAAACGTATCAACTTAGAATTTTATGTGCTAAAGACAATATCCTTAAAAGTGAAAGTAAAATAAAAACCTTTTCAGACAAACACTGAGAGATTTCATTACTGGCAGATCTGCACTTTAATAAATGTTAAAGAAAGTTCTTCAGGAAGAAGGAAAACAATATCAGATTGAAAAAAAAGAATAAAGTGTATAGGAATGGTAAATATGTTGGTAAATATAAAGGATGCTTTTCCCTCATTTTTATATCTCTTTAAATGGTAATTGTTTAAAGCAAGGGAAATAATAATATTAATGTATTGTGGGATTAATAAAATATGTATAAGTAAAACTTTTGGCAACAATAACACCAAGGACAGGAGGGGAGAAATATAGTATAGTATTGTGTAAGGTATACTAAGGAAGGTTTTTAAACTATATGTGAAGCAGTGTAGTCATTATTTGTAGATACACTGGGATATATTAAAGATGTATATTTTCCCCAGGCACACTGGCTCATGCCTGTAATCCCAGAACTTTGGGAGGCTGAAGTGAGAGGATTGCCTGAGTCCAGAAGTTTGAGACCAGACTAGGCAACATGATGAGATGTCATCTTTACAATAAATCGAAAAAATTAGCCAGATGTGGTGCACGCCTGTATTGCCAGCTACTTGGGAGGTTGAAGCAGAAGAATCACCTGAACCCATAGGTTGAGGCTGCTAGTAGCTGTGGTCGTGTCCCTACACTTTAGCCTGGGTGACAGAGTAAGATCCTCCCAACTCAAAACAAAAAAACCCCAAAAAACACACAAATGAACAAGCAAATATGCATATGGTTAGCTCTCAGAACAACTACTGAAAACAATCTAAAAAGAAACATAGCTGATAAGCTAATACTAGAAATAAAATGAAATCCTAAAAATCTCCTCCATGCAAAATTTTCTATCCCTTGTACTCTGAGACAGAACTAGAGACCTCAGTCAGTGTCTGTGGATGCATTTCATTCCACCTCAGCCTTCCAAGTAGCTGGAACAACAGGTGCGCGCTACCACGCCGGGCTAATTTTTTGATTTATTGTAGAGATGAGGGCTTGCCAAGTTGCCCAGGCTGGTCTCAAGCCCGCGGGCTCAGGCAATCCACTCGCCTCGGCCTCCCAAAGCGCGGGATTACAGGCTGAGCCACGGAGCCCGGCCTTTATTCTTATTCCAATTGAATCTCATTCTTCCCTAAACTGTCTCCTCTCTCCACTATGATTCGCCTTAGATTGGCACCCAGTACTCACAGTTGCGCCCTGCCATCTGCATCCCACCCAGATCCATCCTCCCCAGAAGAACAAAAATCACAGAATTCACCACTCATGTTTATTGAAATGTACCCATTCGCTTTAGTAGCTGTCCTAAAGTCCAAGAATTTTTATTAAGAGTGAATGAAGAGTGAATGGATGCGCTACATCATGTTTGGGTGTTAAGGTTCTTGCTACTTTTGAGAAAATTTGTTCAAATCTCAGGATCCTGCCCAAATGTAGCCTCATTTTCAAGTTTTCCCTAACTCCTACTTATGGAGATCATCTTTTCTTTCTCTGAACTACTGTTTCTACATTATGTATGTAGTTACATGTGCAGTTTATGTATGCAGTTGTATATGAAGATATCTCCCTATTTCGCTTTAAGTTTCCTGATTGTAGTATCTATGGCTAATAATAATATTAGCAACATTTCATTTAATTATTTAACATTTCATATGTGCCAGGCACTCTTCTAAATCCCTTCTCTATATTTGTTTAGCCAATAATGATTCAACCAATTATAATTCATACTCCATGATAGATATGGGTACTAGCACCTGCATTTTACAGATCAGGAAACTGAAACTTACTTATCCATGATCCTATAGCCAGTAAGGAATAGTGGTGATAAGATTTGATTCCAGATTTTTCTTTCTCTTTTTTTTCACCTCCTGTTATTTCTGCAGCCCTACTGCTCAAATCTCTCTGTATTCCTTATAGTACTTAGAACATAGTAGGCACTTAGTAACTATTTACTGAACAATGAATTCTGCCATGGGCAGGATGAATTTTAACAGGGGATTCTGGCAGATGCAGCCTGGACCCACCGGGATGCATTTTCTTGTAAATAGAATAACACATACTCTTCAGACCAGGGGTGGAACAGAAGACATTTTTCAATCCCCTCCAATCACACATCTGGGGTCACAGCCTCTTCTACCTAGACCTAATTCTGAGCCTGCTGATGAGATGGCTGCAGACCATCTGTCTTGTAAGGTTAGATCACTTCAGGAATCCTGGAAGTTCTTGCTTCCTAAATCTTATAAACCTCAGGCAGCATGTTAATTATAGTGCACAGATTTGTACTTCTTGAATTCAAATGTTTTTTAAAAAAGTGTAAGTTTGGAAGAAATTTACAAAAACAATAACCCTGAACATAAGGTCATAAAGATCATTCCTAATGTAATATAAATGCGATGTGATATAAATGCGATGCAATATATCATCATTAGCTGAATGTCAGGGTTGAAAGTAAATGAGTCATCCTAAAAAAGTCTTTGATTCCATGGAGTATATTTATTTATTCTGCTTAAGAAATCAACTTTGGTATTTAAATGAACACAATTTATGGATCTATTATTAATGATACTATTAAGCTCTTCAAGTTGACCAGATTCAACATTCTGTTTTGATTTGGTTTCCCTTATTTACACTTTATAAATATTACAGTCATATGCTTTAAAAAACACACAGCATGGATAAACATTTAGGCAATAGCAATGAAAGAGTGTCAGGATTTTTACATATTATGAAAAGCAAAGTTTCTAGTCTTTGTTCCTTCTAAAATGATGATGCTGTTTGGAAATATATTTATTCAATTCCTCATCATTTTCAAAATTCAACTTTTGAATCCGAAAGCAGATAGCATTAAAAAAAGATTTAAACTATGGATCATTAATACATTATTATAAAAAGTATTTTGGTTTTTAAAACATCACCAATAACATATTCTGATAAATACTTAATTCAATAATCCAAATTTCTTGTTCCAAATAGTCTTTCAGATTTCTATAACCCAAACTGAATTCTTCTATGAATAAGAATTATGGGTAATCTTAACAAGACTTCTTTCTCTAATTGGAAAATTTAATTTGATTAAAACGACAATTCTACACATATAGTCATATTTATTTCCATTTGAACCTATAAATGGTCTAAAAATGTTTTCAGAATGTTAAATGAGGCCATAATGAGTTTCCTATGGTTGAGTAAGGATGCACAAATTAGTATTATAACATTGCAATTAACATCCATCTTGACTGGGTTAAACTTTGCCAAATTTTTCCTTTTTGTTTTTGAACAATGCAAAAATAATCTTGAGATAAAATAGTACTAGGAAAAGCAGGCACCACCGGCAACTAGAGAGATTGCATTGCTCAAGGATTTTTTTTTTTAATTAAGTAACATGCTCTCCCTAGGGAAATAAAATATACGAACGAATCTCTTTGCATTTTTTTGACCCCAAGTGGAAACAAGGTCAATATTTCCCGCTCATCATCCGTTTCTTACAAACCTTTCACATTTTCCACAGCTATACATGTATGGACATATTTCTTTGCAGACCTTGTGCATGCAAAGTAGTGCAGATCTGGTTCCCTGAATATATGTGTATCTAGCTATGTTGGATAATATTTTTATCCTTTTAAAACTGTAATCTTTGGTATTACTGGAAATGAATCCTAGCACTTCAAGTATAACATTCAACTTGAATTGGGCCTCTTTACACCTAATTAATGAGTGTTTTTGTTAAATATATGGTCAGATTTTACTATAAGAATATGTAAAATTTTCCTGAGAAGCACCAAAGATTCCAATTTCTTGTCAAAGCCAATCGCCTCTGCTATCTTACCTTGGATAAGGCACTTACTATGAATCTTTCCCATTTGCAAAATGAAACGATTCAGCCTCTTGATTTCTTAGTTATCATCCATCCAAATGAAGAGATTCATCTTGTTAAGAAGTAACTATCATAAATCTATAGCATATTTAGGTTTTATAAATCCTACCTATCGGTCTTTTGGAATTGTGATAATGGAGAATCAAAATGGTTTCAATGATTACTTTTAAAGATATAGTCTTCATATAGGTCTTCAACATACTTTTATTATTGATCATGTGCTTTAACCACGCCATTTTGCTAACAGAAGGACTATTGTAAGAGTGATTTGTGATACACAGAATGGTCACAAAATCTCTATGTTTGAAATTATGTCCTCTGCTAAGAATTAATTATTAAAGTTATCAGAGACTTATTTAATGTATTGGAAACTCTCATATGTAAGGAAACTGTTATCTGGCTTTGTCCACTCTGGATGCCAGAATTCTGATATTAAATCTAAAATAGAGTTTGCCTAGTTCAGACATCTGTATTTCTGAAGTTAGTTCATTGTAGCAAGATAATAAAAACATTGTTAATAATAACAACAGAATAATGATAATATTTTGATTTTGGAATTATAAAACAAGACATCTCAGAAAGCACTGTTACAAAATTTCTATTGACTCCTCACAGCTTTTCAGTGACATTTAAGTACACACTATCAATGTAGCATCTCCTTAGGCTAGAACTATGGTAGTTCACAACTCAAATAAAGTTGATGTATTTTTACCTGCTGATTTTATGTCTTCCAAGGATTTAGGGAATCTTCATAATTTTCTAAAGAAAATTTTAAAAAAAATTTATTTTAAAGGTGTGGGGTACAATTCAGGGTTAGGTATACAAATGTTCATTATCAAGTACCCTTGTTGATGAGGTATGCCCCCCTCCTTGGCAGTTTCAAGAAAATTTTAATATAGACAACTCTAAGTTATCTGTGGTAAAATGAATAATAATTACAATAATCCCTTACACATACATACTGTTTGACATTTATTAAACACTTTCAGATATTTTATTACATTTTTGCAATGTGCTTATTACTTTATTATATTTTTACAGTATCTGTAGTGTAAAATAACATAGATAAAGAAATCCATGGATGATCAAAATGATTTTAATAGAAATTTAAATCATTTCTCTGAAGAAGTTGACAGAAGAATAATTATCAGTGATGTTTTAATTAATTTAGAACATACATTGAGTTCCAACTAATACATGAGAGTGCCAGGTGAGTGAGACATTTGCCCAAAGTTTCAGTCCTTGGTGTGCTGTATTCCAAGATTTTTCCAAATGGAGTTTACTTCCACATAGTACTGAACTTTCAACCAACCATAATGATGAATTCCTTTAGTCATATTTATGTAGTGGACCCAGAAGCCCTGAGTCTTTCCCTCACTACTGAAAATATAGAAATGGTTTGTATTTCCTGTTAGCTTGGTCATAATGGGAAAGATCTTCATGGAATCAATGGGTTACAGCTTTAAAAGTTGAAAGAGACAGCTTAGGAGTTGACAAGTGACCAACACAATCTTACAACATTCCTGATAATTATAAGTACATTTGAGAGAAGCTCATTTTATCTCAAGGGAGCCAATTATTTTGCTGGACAGTACTACCAATACTTATTAAACCAACACAAATCTATTTCCCTTTAATTTCATTGTAGGCATTAGCTCTTCCCAATGAAGTAGCAGAAAGGAAGTCAGTCTTACCTTCATTATGATTGCTTCTCAAATATTTAAACATTGCGATTTGGTGATCCCTTTTCTAAGATGGACATCTCCAACTTCTTCAGATCTTCCTCTGGTTCATTTTTTAGTACTTTATCTTCATCAACCTCCTCTAGATGCATTGTTACTTTGTGAATGTCCTCTTAGAGTGCAACACTCAGCGTGGTCTGACTGATGAGGAAAACAGTGGGACCATAACATCCATAATTGGGTTATGATTTTTCTATTAAGGCAACCTAAAATTGGATTAGTTCTTCCAATTTCTGTAACACGTTGGCTCATGATGAGTTTATTGTTTAACACAACCTCTAAATCTTTTTTACATGATCTGTTTGTTGACAAATATAGTCTATCCTCATCTTTAATTTAGGAAATTGATTGTTTTAAATCAAGTTCAAGACTTTATTATTTCATTTTGCTTTTTAAAAATGATTCTCTTTGCCTATTATTTTTGGTGTAATTGTTCACTATATTTTACCTGAATAGAATCCCTTTGGAGAACAACTTTCTTTCTGCCCTTAGTCCTTGAGCTTTGAGAGAACACCCCTCCCACGCTGGGACACAAAAAGCATTGAATCACTGTGGTTGATTCAGTGACAGGCACATGTCCCAAGATAGAGAAGTGAGGCTCAAACCTAGGACCTTGACTAGAATTCTTGGGCAAGTGGCCCGCTCTTTTCATTGTGGTTGTTGATCTGGTAGAAATAAGCCTGGAGATGCGAATGCCATATTTGACCTCACTTGAGAGAAGTTGCCTGAAAACAAAGCGAGTGCTGAGGAAGGTGGAACCAAGGTATAGAAGAATATGGTGCTTGGTTACATTATGTGAGCAACCTGCTCCAACCATGCCTGAAGTGATTTATCCACTGGACAATTTGTTTTCTGAGGTTAATTTAAACTGGGGCTCTGTTATTTGTAATCAAGAGTCCTGACAAATATGTGGGCTTTAGTTAACCCTCCTAGGTTTGTGTCCTCCTTAAATTGTATACTTTTCATGTCTTCATTTGGGCTGCTAATAAGTGTATTGAGCAGGACAGGATTTTTTCCATCAATTAATTTCCATACCATCATTTATTTATCTATTTTAAATTGACAATATCATATGTTTTATCATGTACAATATGTTTTTAATATACATTGTAGAATGGCTAAATCTAGCTAATTAACAAATGTATTACCTCACATAGGTATCATTTTAGTGTTGAAAGCATATAACATCCACTCTTTTTTACATTTTTCAATAATATACTGTATCATCATTAGCTATGATTATCTTGTTAGACAATAGATCTCTTGAAATGTATTTCTCCTAACTGTAATTATGTATTCTTTGAACATCTCCCCATGTCCCTCTCTCCACAATCACACCAGTCTTTGGTAATCACCATTCTATTTTCTACTTCTATGTGATCAGCTCTTAAAGATTCCACTTATAAGACAGACAAGTGGAATTCGTCTTTCTGTGCCTGTCTCATTTCACTTAACAAAATATCTTCTAGGTTCATCTATGTTGTAGCAAAATGGCCAAATTTTATCCTTTTTAATGTCTGAATACTATTTGCTGTGGATATATATCACATTTTTCTTTATCCATTTATTTATTGAAAGACAGGCTGGTTCCATATCTTGGCTATTGCACATAATGCTGTGATAAACATAGAGGTACAAACATCTCTTTGACATACTGAGGTCAGTTCTTTTGGATATATACCCAGTGGTAGAATTACTGGATCATATTGTAATTCTATTATTAAGTTTTTGAAGAAACTGTATGTTATTTTCCATAATGGCTCTTCTAATTTATACTTCCACCCACAGTGTATAGTTTCTTTTTTTCTCCACATCTTTGTCAGTACTTGTTATCCTTTGTCTTTTTGGTAAGGGACATTCTAAAGAGAGTGAAGTGATATATAATTGTGGTTTTGATTTGCATTTCCCTAATGATTACTGATGTCGAGCATCTTTTCATATACCTTTGTCAATTTGTATTCTTTTGGGAAATGTCTCTTCAGGTCTTTTACTCATTTTTCAATCAGGTTATTTGTGTTTTTGCTGTTGATGCATTTGTGTTCCTTACATATTTTTGACATTAACTCCGTGTCAGATGTATAGTTTGCAAACATTTCTTCCCTTTCTGTAGGTTGTCCATTTGCTTGCTTGCTTTTTTCTTTTGCCATACAAAAAACTTTTAGAGTGATGCAATCCCATTTGTCTATTTTCCTTTTGTGGCCTGTGCTTTTCAGATGTTAGCCAAAACATCCTTGCTCAGACCAATGATGTGAAACATTTCCCCTATGTCTTCTTCTAGCAGTTTAATAGTTTCTGATCTTACATTTAAGTCTTTAATTTTTGTAGTTAATTTTTGTATATGATGAGAGATGAGGTTTTAAATTCTTCTGCATGTGGATACCCAGTTTTTCCAGCACCATAAAATTAAGAGAACTGTCCTTTCCCCAATGTGTCTTCTTGGCATCCTTGTCAAAAATTAGCTTGCTGTTAATGTGTGTATTTATCTCTGGGCTGTCTATTCTGTTTCACTGTGTATCTGCTTTTATGCCAGTACCATGATGTTTTTGTTATCATAGTGTTATAATATACTTTGAAGTCAAGTAGTGTGATACCTTAAGATTTGTTCATTTTGCTCAATATTTCTTTGGTTATTTGGGAGTCTTTTGTGGTTCCATATGAATTTACGTTTTTTTCCTTATTTTAAAAAATGTCACTGGTATTTTAATGGGGATGGAATTAAATCTGTAGATCACTTTGTTGGTGTTTTAACAATATTAATTATTTCAACCCATAAACATGGGATATCTTTTTATTTATTTGTGTCTTTTAATATTTCTTTTGTTAATGTGTTATAGTTTTCATTGTATAGATCTTGCTTGCTTAAATTTACTTTCACTTCCTTCGTTAAATTTATTCCTAGATATTTTATTTTATTAGTCTTTTGCAGCTATTTTAAGTGGGATTGTTTGCTTGATTTCTTTTTCAGATAATTTGCTATTAGCATACATAAATTTTTTGTAACTTGCAAATTTACTGATTTGTTTATTAGTTCTAACATCTTTTTATTGGAGTGTTTAGGATTTTAAATATATAAAATCATGTCATCAGAAAACCTGGACAGTTTAATATCCTCATTTCCAAAGTAGATAAATGTTATTTCTTTTTCTTGCCTAATTGTTCTGGCTAGAACTTCCAGTACTATGTTGAATAGGGGTGGTGAAAGTGGGCATCCTTATCTTGCTCAGAAAAGAAAAAGCTTTCCACCTTTTTTGTTCAGTATGTTAGCTGTGGGTTTGCCATATCTGGCCTTTATTGTGTCACAGTACATTCCTTCTATATATAATTTGTTGAAAGTTTTAATCTTTATTTTTTATTATTTTTATTTTTTGAGTTGGAGTCTCACTCTGTCACCCAGACTGGAATGCAGTGGCCGCTCCCGGTCACTGCAGCCTCGACCTCCTGGGCTCCAGCGATCCTTCTGCCTCAGCCTTCCAAGTAGCTGGAACTACAGGCACACGCTATCACACCCGGCTAAGTTTTGATTTATTGTAAAGATGAGGTCTCGCCAAGTTGCCCAGGCGGGTCTCGAACCCATGGGCTCAGGCAATCCACTCACCTCGGCCTCCCAAAGCACGGGATTATAGGCTGAGCCATCTAGCCCGGCCTGAATGTTTTTATCATGAAGAATATTGAATTTTGTCAAATGCCATTTCTGCATTCATTAAAATAATAATATGCTTACTGAGATTAATCCCACTTGATTATGGTTAATGATCTTTCTAATGTGCTGTTGAATTTGGTTTGCAAGTATTTTGTTGAAGATTTTTGCATCTGTTTTCATCAGGGATATTGGCCTGTATTTGTTGTTGTTATTTTCTGGTTTTGGTGTCAGAGTAGTGATGGCCTATTTGAAAGGATTCCATTTTTTTTTTCATTTTTTTGGGAATAGGTTGAAAAGTATTGGTATTTGATCTTTAAATACTTGATAGAATTCAACTGTGAAGCCATCAGGTCCTGGCTTTTGTTCAATGGGATACGTTTATTGCTGAATCAATCTACTTACCCATTATTGGCCTGTTCAGATTTTTTATATTTTCATAGTTCAATTTTGGTAGGTTTTATGTGTACAGGAATGTATCCATTTCTTTGAGGTTTTCCAATTTTTTGTGTATATTTGTTCATAATAGTCTCTTGCTATCCTTTGTATTTTCTGTGGCATCAGTTTTAAGACCTTCTTTTTATCTCTGATTTTATTCATTTGGGTCTTCTCTCTTTTGTTCTTTGTTTAGTTAAAGATTTGTCCTTTTTTAAAAAAACATATTCTTTGTTTCATTGATCTTTTGTATTTTTTTAGTATCAATTTTGCTTATTTCTGCTCTGGTCTTTATTATTTATTTTATTCTACCAATTTTGGGTTAAGTTTTTTCTTGTTTTTCTGGTTTCTTGAAGTGCAATATTGTTTATTACAGATATTTCTTCTTCTTTGATGTGAGTTTTTACTGTTATAAACTTTCCTCTTAGATTGCTCTTGCTGTATTTTGTAGGTTTTGGTATGTCATGTTTCCATTTTCATTTGTCTTACATTATTTTAAAAAATTCTCTAAGATTGACCACATACTTGGCCATAAATCAAGTATAAGCAAATTTAAAAGGACTGAAATTTTACCATGTACCTGCTCGGACCACAGTGGAAAAAAAATAAACATTAACACCAACAAGGTCCCCCCAAAACCCACAGAGACATGGGCACTAAACAGCATGATGCTAAACAACTCCTGGGTCAACAATGACATCAAAACAGAGATTAAAAAATACCTGGAAACAAATGAAAATGAAGAAACATCTTACCAAAATCTTTGGGATGCCATGAAAGCTATAGTAAGAGGAGAATTTATATCCCTACAAACGCACATGAAGAAAATGGAAGGATCACAAATTAATAGCCTAACAAGGCACCTAAGAAAGCTGGAAAAGCAAGACCACCAAAACCCTAATTTCAGCAGAAGAATCCAGATCACCAAAATAAAAGTGCAAATCCAGGACATAGGAAGACAAAAAGATAATACAAAAAATCAATGAAACAAAAAACTGGTTCTTCGAAAGGATAAACAAGATCGATGGTCCCCTAGCTAGAATGACCAAGAAAAAGAGGAAAAAGCCCAAATAAACACAATCAGAAACACAAAAGATGAAGTCACATCTGACCCTGAAGAAATACAAAAGATCATTAGAGACTACTTTGTACACTTGTATGGAAACAAACTTGAAAACCTTAAGGAAATGGAAGACTTTCTGACATCACACAACCTGCCTAGGTTGAAACAAGAAGAAATTGAGACCCTAAATAGACCAATAACTATCAAGGAAATTGACTACATAATAAGAATACTACCTACAAAAAAAAGCACAGGTCCAGATGGCTTTCCAGCAGAATTCTACAAGACATTTAAGGAGTAGCTGATACCAATTCTACTGAAGTTGTTCCAGGTGATTGAGAAAGATGGAATTCTCCCCAAATCATTTTATGAAGCTAACATCACATTGATGCCCAACCAGGTAAAGACCCAACAAAGAAAGAGAACTACAGGCCAATATCTTTGATGAACATAGATGCTAAAATTCTCAACAAGATCCTAGTGAACCAGATTCAACAATACATCTCAAAAATCATCCATCATGACCAAGTAGGCTTCATCCCTGGGATGCAAACCTGGTTCAACATTAGTAAAACCATAAATGTAATTAAATACATCAACAGATGTCAAAACAAAAACCACATGATTATATCATTAGATGCAGAAAAAGCTTTTGACAAAATCCAGCACTCCTTCTTGATAAAAACCCTCAAACATCTAGGCATACGGGGAACATACCTCAAAATAGTAAAAGCCATCTATGAGAAACTCACAGCCAGCATACTCCTAAATGAACAAAAATTGGAACCATTTCCCCTGAAAACGGGAAAAAGACAAGGATGCCCACTCTCACCCCTCCTGTTCAATATAGTATTGGAAGTCTTGGCTAGAGCAATCAGAGAAGAGAAGGCAATCAGGGGTATTCAAATAGGAAAAGAGGAAGTCAAGTTGTCTCTCTTTGCAAATGACATGATTGTGTACCTTGAAAACCCAAGAGAATCTGTCAAAAACCTCCTTATGCTGATAAAGGCCTTTGGTAAAGTCTCAGGATATAAAATAAATCTGCAAAAGACAATCACATTTCTTTACATCAATAATTAACAAACGGAAACCCAAATAAAAAGCACAATTCCATTCACAATAGCCACACAAAAAATGAAATACCTTGGCATCTTCCTAACGAGAGACGTGAAAGACCTTTACAATGAAAACTACAAAACTCTGCTCAAAGAAATCAAAGATGACACAAACAAGTGGAAAAATATCCCATGCTTATGGGTTGAAAGAATCAACATTGTGAAGATGTCCATCTTACCTAAGGCAATCTACAGATTCAATGCAATACCTATCAAATTACCAGCAACATTCTTCTCAGACCTAGAAAAAACAACACAGGAATTCATATGGAAACACAAACGACCAAGAATAGCCAGAACAATCCTTAGCAAAAAAACAAAAAAAGCCAAAAAAAAAAAAAAAAACACAAAGCAGGTGGTATCACATTACCAGACTTTAAACTTTACTATAAAGCTATAGTCATCAAAACAGCTTGGCATTGGTACAGGAACAGGCATATAGATCAATGGAATAGAATTGAGATTCCAGAAACAAAACCTCAGTTTCTCAACCAACTCATCTTCGATAAAGCCTCCACCACCTACCACTATTCAGTAAATGGTACTGGGAAAACTGGTCAATCACATACAGAAGATTGAAACAGGACCCCTATCTATCCCCATACACAAAAATTAACTCCAAATGGATCAGAGACCTAAATGTAAAACCTCAAACCGTAAGAACCTTAGAAAATGAAGGATATACCCTCATGAAAATTGGAACTGGCATCCAATTCCTGAACAAAACCTGAAACCCACGGGCGATAAGAGATAAGATAGACAAGTGGGACCTCATTAAACTGACAAACTTCTGCAAAGCCAAAGAAACCATCAAGAGAACAGTGAGACAGCCTACGGACTGGGAAAAATTATTTGCCAACTCCAGGTCTGACAAAGGTTTAACATCTTGGATCTACAAGGAACTCAAACATGCTGAAAAGAAAAAAACGAACAACCCCATTATAAAATGGGCAAAAGATATGAACAGACACTTCACAAAGGAAGACATCCAAGCAGCCAACAGACACATGAAGAAATGCTCAACCTCACTAATCATCAGGGAGATGCAAATCAAAACCACACTGAGATACCACCTAACTCCAGTCAGAATGGCAATTATCAATAACTCAAAAAATAACAGGTGCTGGAGAGGGTGTGGTGAAAAGGGAACACTTCTACACTGTTGGTGGGCGTGTAAACTAGTGGAACCTCTGTGGAAAGCAGTGTGGCGATTCCTAAAAGCTCTAAATATCAACCTCCCATATGACCCCGCAATCCCCCTACTGGGAATATACCCTGAAGAACTCAATTCACTCTATCAAAAAGATACCTGCACACGAATGTTTATCGCAGCATTGTTCACT
>NW_007234117.1:0-1885 GCF_000164805.1 Carlito syrichta | reverse complement strand
CACCACATCCACTTTCCTTTTTGATTTATTGTAGAGATGAGGTCTCATCAAATTGCCCTGGCTGGTCTCGAACTCCTGGGCTAAGGCAACTCCCTTGCCTTGGCCTCCCAAAGTGCTGGGACGCAGGCATGTGTCACCATGCTTAGCTAATGTTTTAAATTTATTGTAGAGATGAGGTCTTGCCAAGTTGCCCGGGCTGGTCTCGAACTCCTAGGCTCAGGCAATCCTCTTACCTCAGCCTCCCAAAGTGCTGGGATTATAGGCTTGAGCCACTATGCCTGGCTGAAATATACACTATTATTAACTCTAGTCATCAAGCTATTCAATAGATCTCTAAAATGTATTCTTTCCTTCGAACCAAAACTTTGTACCCTTTGAACGCCATCTCCCCAACTCACCCCAGCCCAGCCCCTAGTAACCATCATCCCACTCTCTACTATGATTTCAGCATTTTTTAGATTCCACATCCAAATGAGCTACGTGGTACTTGTGTGTCTGTGCCTGTTAGTCCCTGCTATGTGCTGGGCATTGCTAAGTGCTAATTTTATTTTAAAATATTTCAGGGCAAGCCCCTCAGGTCCCCTCCCACTGTGGGAGCCTTTCTGTCTTCTCAAATCCTACTTTCAAAAAATAAAAAATAAAAATATTTCAACAAATGTTTGCTGGGTTCCTGCCTCATTCCAAATATTGTTCTAGGTGTTGGGAAGACAGCCGGGAACAAAAGAGACAAAACTCCTGCCCTCTTGGAACTGACGTTCTACTGGAGAGAGACAGACAACAAACAAAATACATAAACCCACAATGTTGTGTAGTCAGTAGTAAATGTTATAAAAAAATAAAACAAAACAGGGAAAGAGAATGGCAAGTGCTGGGGAGCGCAGTTGCAGTTTCTAATTGGGCAGTCAGTCCCTCCTCATTTTGTCAGAGTTAGCTTCATCTTCTGGCAGATAGTAAGATGCTGTCCAACTTGCAGGTGTCACATTTGCTTATAGCTGTGAAGAGTATCCATCCCTTCTTATGGCTTCTTCTTAGTAATGGAAAGCTTCTCAAAAGGTGATAGCAGATTTTCCCTCACTGCTCTTTGGGCAGAATTGGGTTACATGCTAACCCCTAAACCAATCGTTGCTTTTATTATCTGGAACCAACTGTCTGTAGTGCAATAGCTGGGAAGCCAACTACCTATTTTGAAAGGATGCATTAAAGGTGGACCTGGTGTGCTAAATGGCCAGCCCAGTGAGACTTCTGCTTTTGTCCACACTGAATCTAGAACACTTCATTCTCTAGGACATTGGAAATGCTTAGCAACTAGGAAGAGTGTGAATGAATGAATGGATGAAAAATGTTTTCCTCTCATTATTTTCTCTATAGCTCAACTTAATCATCTCTTGGTGACCTCAGTGCCCAAAGGAAGTCATGAAAGATGGTGGATCTGGAACAAATTAGAAAATAATTTTTGAACTCTCTGGAAAGCTCTACTGAAGAGATGGGTGGATTTGGGACAGACCCAAGTTGTCTATGTCCAAAAATACCCATCAACTCATCAACAGGCTCTCTTGAGTTAGGGTGGATACCACATGGTTGGCTTGTTGATTTTGTTGGTGGTGGTGCTGCTGCTGCTAGTGTTTTAAATGAATTGTTCCTGGTACTGAGATTATTTTGGAAGTCTTGTTTATAGGTATGGTTCATAACAGCCATTGAGGTCCAGAATAAATA
Source organism: Carlito syrichta (assembly GCF_000164805.1). NCBI lineage: Eukaryota > Metazoa > Chordata > Mammalia > Primates > Tarsiidae > Carlito > Carlito syrichta. The sequence goes on along the minus strand of NW_007234117.1, from coordinate 172 downwards.
GCCAGCCTGGTTCTGGTAGTGGAACCCCTCAAAATTTCATCCAGAAGAAATAAAATGGACAGGGTCGGCCACCACCAATTGGAATCCTGGTGGTCACTGTCCAGTGTGGAAACTGTTTGGCTATTTTCCCTCATGTTAGAGACACAGTGGGGGAGGGAGGATGGCTGCCTTC
>NW_007234116.1:0-6155 GCF_000164805.1 Carlito syrichta | reverse complement strand
ACAATTATAGTAGAGTAGGTGAATTAGGTGGCGGGCTACACAAAGAGAAAATTTTTTTTAATACCCTGCTGTTGGTGGAGATGATTCATGGATACGACTGTCTGTTCCCAAGCTTTCGTTCTCCAGATACAGGAAAGACCTCTTTCACAGTTGAGTTTTAGTGTGTGTGTGTGTGTGTGTGTGTGTGTGTGTGTGTGCATGCACGCGCGCACCCTTGTGTTTGTTTCATAATTTTATTTTTGGGTCAGTATCGCACTCTGTCATCGAATCTGGAGAACAGTATCAGGCAGCCTTGTCTTCATGGCCTCAGGGGCTCCTCCTGCCTCTGTGACCTGAGGAGTTGTGAACCACCTGGTTTGCCTGTGTCTTAGAGCTTTTCCAGGGCTGAGGACTCACTCTGTTGCCTAGGCTGTCTTGACATCTGGAGCTGTAGCAATTCTCTTGTCCCAGCCTCCTGAAATGCTCAGAAGATGGGATTGAGCCCCTGTACGGTGCCGTCACATGAGAGTGTTCCTCTCCTGATTTTAGGAAGCAAGCGAGAGATTATAATGCCCTTTTCCCATTGCTCTTTGATGTTTTCATGACCAGATGATTTTCCATGCCATTTTTGCATAGTAGCCCCCATGCCAATGTGGTTTATTTTGGAGTGTCACTAGAAGACATTTGTCATCCAGCGTGACATTCCATATAGCAATTCTAGTTTTTATCATTGTTCCTGGTAATGTCTTTACTAGCAACTGCATCCTTGATCCCGTCAACATTACACCTTGGGTCCAACTGTCATCGATCCTGAGTCCTCTTGTTCAAGAAGAGGTCTTAAGTGTTTGCTTAGATTTACTGAAAGAGATTTTTAAAAATCATTGTTTGCTTAACTTGAGGAATGTCTGTTCAAGTCTATTTTATGATGTCCTCAGGGAGAATATGAGACAGGGTGATTTTAAGTGAACTGAAGTGTATTTCTCAGAAGTCTGGCGCCTAGGAGGGCCTTTTTCCCGGACTAGAGCCAGGTAGCCCTCTTGTTGAAGGCTGCCAGGTGCTATTTTGGGGGCCTTGATTCAATCAAAAAGGCCACTCTGTTGCCCCAAGAAGTCCTGGAATGGGTAGACAAGGCTTCCATCCTATTTTAGCACCTAGCAGGTGTGAAGGACCGCACACTGGCAAACTGCCATCACCAGTTTCACTTTAGCTCAGGCAGTAAGCAGCATGTAGAGCACTATACAGTCCTCAGTGACCTCACAAAGGGCCGTTGGGCACATCCCAGGTGCATGATTAAAGTGCACTTCACGTGCTGGTCAAGTGGCTCAAGATTTGCCACATCAGGCTCAGGCATCTTCATGACTTGCTTCTTTAGGGCAATTGACTGCTACTGCTAAGGAGTATGAAAGCAAGTCCCAGAAGACTGCAATCTGTGCCCTTTGAATGCCAGTTTCTGCTCCTCAGAGGTGGAGCTGGGATTACGCCGACTCCCGCTCACTTGGTGTTTGCCTTCTTAGTGATCACATCTGCCAGGAATTTATCAGGCACAATTATGCTCTTCTCCAAGGACTCCATGATGGCCTACGTAAAACACACAGTTATGGAATTATTCCTGGAGGCCGTGGCTTCATGGCTTGTGGACAAGACAAGAGATTATCTTCCAGAGGGAATCGCGATGTGTCCAGAAAATATGTTGATGTCCTCCCTTTCAGCGGTGTGCCCGTTTCTTGGGGCAGTTACCATGAAACTGGTACTTATCCAGCTTGCTCCAGTGATTCTCAGGTTGATTACCTGTCGATCTTACTTAAATGGCCTAGAGGGTCATCTTCGAAAGAAGACCTTCTTGGACCCCTCTTAGGTGATGGTGGTTTAGTACTCAGCGTGAATCCAGGAACAGATTCACCTTCTTGGGTAAATTGTGATTCCATTACTGCACTGAAGAAATCCAGGGAGTGACCCCCACAAGAGAGAGCGCCATCGGGTCAGGGTGCTTCTGACCTACCCGAGGCCCTTGTGCATCAGCAGGTGCTTCAAAGGCTATCCGCTGAGGTGTTTCCGTTCTCGAAGGAACACCTCAAGGCCTTTGCTGTTGTGCGACAGATATCCACCCCATGGCAGGTCATTGTAGTCATGTAGCATACCCCACCTGAAGGTCTTTAACCCATTATGTAGGAAAATTTCAAAGAGTAATCTCCAGAACATACTGTCTCCCCATGGGTCCATTCCTCTAGGCCAAAGTCGTTGAACAACGCCCCACAATGACCTGCAAGTCCTGGACTTCACCTGAAGAGATGTGCTTCTCAAGGGAACACACCATAAAATTCATCCAGTAGCATTAAGTGCATGATCTTACAGCCCCTGTTTCTTCTCTACATGCTTTCCGTGGAAGGTTTCTTCGGGCCTCCTCGTTTTTCATGTATCTCTGCTGCAACAATTAGAAGATGACAGAAAGAGGTAGGCCTTTAAGACGTATCCAGAGCCTTGACATCCCCCGGAACGAATGCAGAAAACAGGTATTATAAACATAGTCTGACGGTCTTGAAGCTTCCTCACACTGTCGCTCCTGATAAACCTCGCCATCGTCCATGCCAGGAGGAATATGAACAGGAGGTTTCACCTTCCACATGAAAGACTGACCAGAAGATGGCAATCGTTTCACATGCTTCAGAACGTCAGCCTAAAAGTGCACTCTTCTTTGTAGAGGGAGTCCAAGGTGTTACCTTTGGTCACTACAGACATCCTTTTAATTTTAAGGGGAATCCCGAATAAAGCGCGGCCTGCCTTGAACTCACTCTGTTTTATATCTCATGTCTCTGGGTGGAAGCCACCCCTGTGCCGGTCACATGATCAAGGTCTTCGCTCGAGCCCTTTCTTCTTCAGTAGTTCTGTGAGCTCTTCCACAGAGTCGTTCCGGCATGTGAACTTTGGGCAAGTCCTGCTTTTGTCCTGAGTCTATCCTGGGTGGACGGTGAGCAGTTCAGTGAGCAGATGGGGCTGTTGGTCACCCAGAATCCTCGGGCAGGAGGAAAAGGGAGAATCTGAGTGTAGGGGAGGCCCTCAGGATGCATGTTAGAAGGCTTTTGTAGAACCAGGGATAGGAGAGGGGAAGAGGGAGCTGTAGAAAAGCATGTCAGAAGGCCTATAATGGCAGAGAGGGAAGGATTCCGGTCCAACAGCAGTCTGACGTTTCCTCCCCAGAGAGAACCCATTACAACCTAGCCACAGTCGGAATGATAAGCGGTGTGCATTGAGGAATGACCCCAGGATTTGGTTTAGGCCCGGGTGCTGATGAATCTGAAAGAATTCATCTCTCTCCCCAAGGTATCTCTAATTTCATCCACCGCAATGGTTTTAATTTTGGTTTCAGGGTTAACCCTCTTAACCCCTAAAGATGTCGGTTAGTATTACCTAAAACAAACACACATCAACACCAATGAAAACAATGAAAACCTAGTAAACGAAATACCAAGCCAAGAGCTGTCTCATATAACAAAAGTGAACGGAGACATGGAATAATTTAACCACGTGATTCTTCATGTCCCGTAGAGGAGACAAAAGCTTATGTTTCATCTCTCATGTCTCTGGCGAGGCCTGAGCATTAAGTTGGTAGAAGGTAGATTTGCGGAGGTAAAGCATTGCTGTTTAATAAGTTTTATGTGACACAGGATACAACTTAAGGTAAAAAAGACCCCAGGAAGTGTCAGAAGAGATAGGGTTCAGATTGACTGGTATAAGGAATTGCAATTATAGTAGAGTAGGTGAATTAGGTGGCGGTCTACACAAAGAGAAAATTGTTTTTTAATACCCTGCTGTTGGTGGAGATGATTCTTGGATACGATTGTCTCTTCCCAAGCTTTCGTTCTCCTGATATAGGAAAGACCTCTTTCACAGTTGAGATTTAGTGTGTGTGTGTGTGTGTGTGTGTGTGTGTGCGCGTGTGCGCGAATGTATGTGCACCTTTGTGTTTCTTTCATAATTTTATATTTGGGTCAGTGTCTAACTCTGTCACCGACTCTTGAGAACAGTATCAGAATGTTGTGTTCAAGGCCTCAGGGGCTCCTCCTGCCTCTGTGACCCGAGGAGTTGTGAACCACCTGGTTTGCCTGTGTCTTAGAGCTTTTCCAGGGCTGAGGACTCACTCTGTTGCCTAGGCTGTGTTGTCGTCTGGAGCTGTAGCAATTCTCTGGTCCCAGCCTCCTGAAATGCTCAGATGATGGGATTGAGCCTCTGTACGGTGCCTTCACATGAGAGTGCTCATCTCCTGATTTTAGGAAGAAAGTGAGAGATTATAATGCCCTTTTCTCATTGCTCTTTGATGTTTTCATGACCAGATGATTTTCCATGCCATTGTTACATAGCAGCCCCCATGCCAATGGGGTCTACTTTGGAGTGCCACTAGAAGACATTTGTCAACCAGCGTGACATTCCATATAGCAATTCTAGTTTTTATCATTGCTCCTTGTAAGGTCTTTACTAGCTACTGCATCCTTGATCCAGTCAACGTAACACATTGGGTCCAACTGTTATCGATCCTGAGTCCTCTTGTTCCAGAAGGGGTCTTAAGTGTTTGCTTAGATTTACTGAAAGAGATTTTGAAAAATCATTGTTTGCTTAACTTGAGGAATGTCTGTTCAAGTCTGTTTTATGATGTCCTCAGGGAGAATATGAGACAGGGTGATTTTAAGTGAACTGAAGTGTATTTCCCAGAAGTCTGGTGCCTAGGAGGGCCTTTTTCCCGAACTCAGAGCCAAGTAGCACTCTTGTTGAAGGCTTCCAGGTGCTATTTTGGGGGCCTTGATTCAAACAAAAAGGCCACTCTGTTACCCCAAGAAGCCCTGGAATGGGTAGACAAGGCTTCCATCCTATTTTAGCACCTAGCAGGTGTGAGGAACCGCAGACTGGCACACTGACATCACTAGTTTCACTTTAGCTCAGGCAATAAGCAGCATAGGGCACTATTAGCTCAGGCAGTAAGCAGCATGTAGAGCACTATACAGTCCTCAGTGATCTCACAAAGGGCCGTTGGGCAAACCCCAGGTGCATGATTAAAGTGCACTTCAAGTGCTGGTCAAGCGGCTCAAGATTTGCCACATCAGGCTCAGGCATCTTCATGACTTGCTTCTTTAGGGCAATTGACTGCTACTGCTAAGGAGTATGAAAGCAAGTCCCAGAAGACTGCAATCTGTGCCCTTTGAATGCCAGTTTCTGCTCCTCAGAGGTGGAGCTGGGATCACGCCGACTCCCGCTCACTTGGTGTTTGCCTTCTTAGTGATCACATATGCCAGGAATTTATCAGGCACAATTATGTTCTTCACCAAGGACTCCATGATGGCCTACGTACAACACACAATAATGGAATTTTTTCCTGGAGGCCATGCCTTCATGCCTTGTAGACAAGACAAGAAATTATCTTCCAGAGGGGGTCGCGATGTGTCCAGAAAATATGTTGATGTCCTCCCTTACAGCGGTGTGCCCATTTCTTGGGGCGGTTACCATGAAACTGGTACTTATCCAGCTTGCTCCAGTGATTCTCAGGATGATTACCTGTCGATCTTACTTCAATGACCTAGAGGGTCATCTTTGAAAGAAGACCTTCTCGGACCCCTCTGAGGTGATGGTGGTTTAGTACTCAGCGTGAATCCAGGAGCAGATTCACCATCTTGGGTAAACCGTGATTCCATTACTGCACTGAATAAGTCCAGGGAGTGTCCCCCCACAAAAGAGAGCACCGTCGGGTCGGGTTGCTTCTGACCTACCCGAGGCCCCTGTGCATCAGCAGGTGCTTCATAGGCTATCTGCTGAGGTGTTTCTGGTTACCCTTCAGGCCCTTAAGCAAAGGACACCTCAAGTCCTTTGCTGTCGTGCAACAGATATCCACGCCATGGCAGGTCATTTTAGTCATGTATCATACCCCACCTGAAGGTCTTTAACCCATTATGTAGGAAAATTTCAAAGAGTAATCTCCAGAACATACTGTCTCCCCTATGGGTCCATTACTCTAGGCTAAAGTCGTTGAACAACCCCCCAAATTGACCTGCAACTCCTGGAATTTACTTGAAGAGATGCGCTTCTCCAGGGAAGATGCCATAAAATTCATCCAGTAGTATTAATTGCATGATCTTACAGCCCCTGTTTCTTCTCTGCATGTATTCTGTGGAGGGTTTTCTTCGGGCCTCCTC
>NW_007234115.1:0-7357 GCF_000164805.1 Carlito syrichta | reverse complement strand
ACACACACACACACACACACACACACACCATGGACTTCTATGCAACCATAACAAAGAATGAAATGATGTCTCTTGCAGCAACTTGATTGAAGCGGTAGGCCATTATTCTAAGTGAAGTAACTCAGGAATGGAAAACCAAATCCAGCGTATTCTCAACTATAAGCGAGAGCCGAGCTGTGGGTCTGCAAAAGCATATAGAGTGGCATAATGCACATTGGGGACTCAGGAGGGGGAAGGATGGGAGGGGGCTAGTGGATAAAAAAATTACTTGTCAGATACAACATACACTGTTCAGGCGATGGGTATACTAAAAGCCCAGACTCACCACTGTACAACTCATCCATGTAACCAAAAACCACTTGTATCTCTAATGCTATCGAAAAGAAAACAAGAATTCTGTGCCAGGTACACTAGTCACAGCAAAACACTTTGCTCAATACCTTACAATTCCATTATATGACTGGGTGTGGTGGCTCTCTCCTGTAATCCCAGCACTTTGGGAAGGTGGAGGCGAGAGTATTGCCTGAATCCACGCGTGCAACACCAACCTGGGCAACATGGCAAGACCTCGTCTCTACAATAAATAAAAAAATCATCCAGGCATGGTGGCACACACCTGTAGTTCCAGTTACTTGGAAGACTGAAGTGGAAGGATCACCTTAACCCAGGAAGTTGAGGCAATGGTGGCAGTGAGCATGCCACTGCTATCCAGCCTGGGCAACAGAGACTCCAACTCAAAAAAAACAATCCATTATAGAACTAATAAGGTTTTCTTTGTTCTCGAGATATTAATAAAATGGAATGGGATCCTGAAAATTTTAAGACCTGACAAACCCTCTTGGACTCCAGCCCTCTATGCTTTCAAAATGTAGGACCCATTCTCATGCACATTTTTAAACTGATGGGCAAAAAATTGCCCCCAAGATCATTTTGGACCATTGCGAGAATTATTCAAACTGTTTAAGATTGTTTGAAAACTGCAACAATAGTGTTAAACAGTCCAAATGGGATGTTGGCATGGAGTTAAGGATGGAAGGACATCTTTGATGACTGCATCAAAGGAGGGACCTATGACATTGCACAGCGGCAGCTTGATGCTGGAACATATGTGAACATACCTGACAGGAGAGGGGAAAGTGTGTTGACTGACACTGCAGAGGTGATCATGTTGAGATTGTTCCAGCACCTCTCTACAAATATGCTGTATAGACAGCAGAGGGCAGGGAGATTAAATGGTTTTGAGTGGGACTTGGTGAAGAAATGCAACAGGGGTGAGAGATATCTTGTGGGAATTCTGACACTGAAACATGCACAATGGATGGTGAGACACCACTTGAAGAGGCTATCAAGATGAGGAATACTGAGGTGGGAGAGTTGCTACTACATCAAAGAGTTAAAGTGTCTGCTGTTGATAAAAAGGAAACACCACCACGCCAGCTGATTCTTAATTTATTGTAGAGATGAAGTCGTGCCAATTTGCCCAGGCTGGGCTTGAACACGTGGCCTAGGCAACCTCTCACAACAGTGAGGCGGCTTTTGTTTTGTTTTTTATTTAGTGCTGTTTTATATTCTTGTCCAGACAGCGCACGTATCACCATCTAGTTAGGATCTGTCTCTGGTTCCTTGCTCTAGTTCATTGAGGGGGTCAGACCTCCCTGCTTACTGCTGTGCATTTTCCTTTGCGTTTTGAGTAGAGCTATTTATTCCTGTTTCCTCCATCTGGCTTGTTTTGGCTTTTATTGGAGACGTTTGCTTAGAGATTCTTTGTAATCTATTGATTGCTTTTAAAAATTTCCTCCCCAGGACGGTGCCTCATTTCCAGCACTAGAGGGCGCCTTAAGCCCAGGTTTGCCTTCACTCTGGTAAACACCGAATGCTCCCAGACTAAAATGGGAGAGGTCCCCAAAGGGTATCAGTGGGTGTGCCGGAAGGCTGGCTAGGAGTCTGCGCCCAGGGACCCCATGGAACAAACCTCCTATAGTCATGGTACTGCTGAACAACCAGTCTTTCTTGGTATCTCTTTTTTTGCTTTTTTGAGTTGGAGTCTCACTCGGTCGCCCAGACTGGAGTGCAGGGGCCGCTCCCGGCCACCGCAGCCTCGCCTGCTGGGCTCCGCGATCCTTCCGCCTCAGCCTTCCGAGTAGCCGGAATTACAGGCATGCACTACCACGCCCGGCTGATTTTTGATTTATTGTAGAGATGAGGTCTCGCTGCCCAGGCGGGTCTCGAACCCGCGGGCTCAGGCAATCCACTCACCTCAGCCTCCCAAAGGCGCGGGATTACAGGCTGAGCCACCCAGCCAGGCTGGTATCTCTTTTGACTGAGTTATAGGGCAGGGTTTCAGGAATGGAGATGATAGCCCTCCACCTCCCCCTCCTCCCCTCTTTGTCTCCGGCTGTCTTCAGGGATATTTCTCTTCCCACACTCCTGATGCCTCCCCTGGGTTGAGGCAAGACCAGGTCTCCGGCCAGAAAACACATGATTGTGAAGTGTGTTGTCCACCTCAATCTCGCTTTTTCCAGTGCAGAAACTGTGAGTTGGGTTGAAATTTTTTGTGTGCTTAGTGTCAGCTGATTAGGGGGAAGAAACAGCACAGATATGAAAGTCTCATCACCTGCCATCTGCTCAAAGTTTTTTCAATCTCTCTGAGGCCCCAAAGGCTCTCATTCTCATAATTGAGTTCTGGGATATTGCTGGTGATAAATTTCAACACTCTTTGTTTTTGGTTTTCTGTGGTGGGGAGAGAAGCCATCTTGTTTCTATTCTTCCTTTTGAAAACCAGAAGGAGTCAAGCATCTTAAAAATGTCATATTTAAATCCTTAAAAGTACCACATTTTCTTTATAATTTAAAAATGCAATTTGAATTTAATATTTCTATAAATAATGAACATTTATACTCTAACAAAATTTACAAAATAGCAGATCTTTTTTTGTTATAAAGATGTGAGGTACACTTCAGGGTTAGGTATACAAACGTTGATTATGCAGGTACACTTGTTGATGAGGTATGCCCCTCCCTCCCTTAGCAGTTTCCCTCAACTGCCAATCTCACCCCCCTCCCCTGACAGTTTCCCACTACTGCCAATTCATTTCTTATAGTATTATAATTGTTCAAGTTCTGCTCATGAGTGAGAATATATGGTATTATGCGTGTTTCTGTGATAGATCACGGAGTTTGATCGACTCTAAATCCATCCAAGTTACTGCGAAGTCCATATGTTTGTCCTTCTTTATGGCTGCATAATATTCCATTGTGTATATGTACCACATTTTTTTTATCTAGTTCAGCTTCAATGGGCAACATGGTTGGTTCCATGGTTTTGCTATTGTGAATAAAGTTGCAACAAACATATGTGTGCAAGTATCTTTTTTGTAGAATGATTTGAGTTCCTCCAGTTATATTCCCAATAGGGGAATTACTCAGGCAGATGGAAGGTCAATTTCTAGGTCATTCAGAAATCACCACACTGTTCTCCAAAGAGGTTGCATTAGTTTGCATTCCACCAGCAGTGTAGAAGAGTTCCTTTTTCTCTACATCCTCACCAGCATCTGTTGTTGTTTGTTTTATTAATGATGGCCATTCTTACTGGGGTTAGGTGGTATCTCAATGTGGTTTTGATTTGTATTTCTCTGATGATGAGTGAGGCTGAGCACTTTTTCATGTGTCTGTTGGCTGCCCGTATATCTTCTTTTGAGAAGTGTCTATTCATGTCTTTTGTTCACTTTGTAATGGGGCTGTTTTTTTTTTTTTCCTTTCGGCATGTTTCAGTTTCTTGTAGATCCTAGATGTTAGGCCTTTGTCAGATATACAGTTAGTAAACATTTTTTCCTGTTCTGTGGGCTGTCTCCCTGATCTCTTGATGGTTTCTTTTGCTTTTCAGAAGCTTGTTAGTTTGATGAAGTACACTTATTTATCTTATGGACATTTAGGGTTCTGAATAGGAACTGGTTGCCAGTTCCAATTTCCGTAAGGGTGTCTCCTGCATTTTCTAAGATTCTTAGAGTTTGAGGTTTTATGTTTAGGTCTTTGATAGTTTTAGAGTTAATTTTTGTGTATGGTGATAGGTAGGGGTCCTGTTTCAACCTTCTGCATGTGATCAGTCAGTTTACCCAGCATCATTTACTGAATAGGTTCTCCTCCTCTCCCCAATGGTTGTTGTTGGAGGCTTTGTCAAAGACGACTTGGTTGAGAAACTGAAGGTTTGCTTCTGGATTCTCTTTTCTGTTTCATTGGTCTATATGCCTGTTCTTGTACCAATACCAGACTGTTTTGATTACTGTAGCCTAATCGTAAAGTTTGAAGTCTGGAAGTGTGATACCTCCTGTTTTGTTTCTTTTGTTAAAGATTGTTTTGGCTATTCGTGGTTGCTTATATTTCCATATGATTTGTTTTTTATTCATTCATTTATTTGATATGGTAACACTTTTTATGTTTTGCTTGGTAGATGGAGAATATATAAATAGTCCTGATTCTTTCAGTTATATGAAGGAAACAAAGATCCAACTACCTAATCTTTTAAAACATATTAAAATATTTTTTTCAACTCAACAAAGGTTTTCCTACTTAATCAACTGAGCTAAATAGTAGAAGGGGAAACTGTAATGCTACTCTTTTTTTTTGAGTTGGAGCCTCACTCTGTCGCCCAGCCTGGAGTGCAGTGGCTGCTCCCGGCTACTGCAGCCTCGACCTGCTGGGCTCCGGCGATCCTTCCGCCTCAGCCTTCCAAGTAGCCGGAATTACAGGCATGCGCTACCACGCCCAGCTGATTTTTTTATTTATTGTAGAGATGAGGTCTCATTGCCCAGGCGGGTCTCGAACTCTTGGGCTCAGGCAATCCACTCTCCTCAGCCTCTCAAAAGCGCTGGATTACAGGCTGAGCCACCAAGCCCGGCTGACTGTAATGCTACTCTTACATGAGGTGCACAAGATTTTCTCATTCAAAAATTCATTTTTATCCAAACAAATAATAAAGCTGACTGTACAGTAAATCATATTAGACCTCTTACACTTCAGGTAAAAACACATTTTTAATATGTGAAAATAATCTATATGAAATATAGCAGTTTTAGGTTAATTTTCTCAGGGAAAATGATAACATTATATGCCCAAAGTTCTATATTGTCATCTACAAGTCTGAGAAGAATGATGTTGGTGACTTAATGGGTATTGCGTTGAATCTGTAGATTGTCTTTTGTAGGATGGACAGTTTAACAATATTGATTCTCCCTGTCTATGAGAATGGAATATTTTTCTGTTTGTTTGTGTCGTCTTGGATTTCTTTGAGCAGTGTTTTGCAGTTCTAATTGCAAAGGCCTTTCCCTTCTCTGGTTAGGAAGATGCCAAGGTTTTTAATTTTTTTGTGACTATTGTGAAAGGAATTGTGCTTTTAATTTGGGTCTCTGCCTGCTTGTTGGTGGTGTATATGAATGCAAGTGTCTTTTGCACTTTTATTTTATACTCTGAGACTTTGCCAAAGTCCTTTATCAGGGCAAGCAAGTTTTTGACAGATTCTCTAATTTTCAAGGTATAGGATCATATCATCAGCAAAGAGGGATAATTTGACTTCCTCTTTTCCTATTTGGACACCTCTGATTTCCATCTCTTGTCTACTTGCCCAAGTTAGGACTTCCAACAAAATGTTGAACAAGAGAGGTGACAGTGGGCAACCTTGTCTTGTTCCAGTTTTCAGGGGAAATATTTCCAGTTTCTGTTCATTTAGCAGTATGTTAGCTGTGAGTTTATCATAAATGGCACTTTCTATTTTGAGGCATGTTCCTTCTATACCTGGGGGCTTGAGGGTTTTTGGCAAGAAGGTGTGATAGCAGATTTTGTTTAAAAAATGCGAGTTCTGGGTGTGGTGGCTCATGTCTATAATTCCAGCACGTTGGGAGGCCAAGGTGAGAGGATTGCCTGAACCCATGGGCTTGAGACCAGTCTGAGCAACTTGGCAAAACCTTCTCTACAATAAAAATAAAAAAATTAGTCAGGTGTGGTGGAATGCCCCTGCAGTTGAGGCTACTTGGAAGACTGAGGCAGAATGATCACCTGAGCCCAACAGTTCAAGTGTGCAGTGGCCATGAGTGTGTCACTGCACTCCAGCCTGGGTGGCAGAGTGAGACCGTGATTCATCAACAACAAAAAAATGCCATGTAATATAAACTGCCTAACACTAACACTAACTACCTAACACTGTCTTACGTTATCTGCTATAAACTACCAAAAAATGCCCATGAATCCTGTGGCAAAAACTTTTTGGGGGGGGTCGCGTTCTCACTCTTTCACCCAGACTGGAGTGTGGTGGCAGGATCACAGCTCACCACAGCCTCAAAGTCCTGGATTCAAGAGATCCTCCCACCTTAGCCTCCCAAATAGCTGAGACTACAGGCTTATACCACCACATTTGTCTATTTTTTAGAGAAACAAGCTCTCGCTAAGTTGCCTAGGCCGGTCTCAGACTCCGGGGTTCAAGCAGTCCCCCTTCCTCAACTTCCCATAGTGCTGGGTTTACAGGTTGAGCCACGGTGCCTGGCCACCATTTCTGACTCATGATCACTAGAGAGGAATTCAGTCTGGTACTCCCCATTTCACGTCTGGCTAGCTGCTGAAGTTCTGCTGTTTGAGTGACTCATAATTAAATGGTGGTCCCAAATGATTCTGAGGTCTGTTGTGATGAGCAGTCTATTGCCAGGGACTGGGGTAGTTGATGTAATTATCAAGAGCTCTGAAAAACAGATTTTCCACAATTCCAGTCCCACCAGTTATGGACTATGGGCCTTCAAGAAGTCACTGCCCCTCTCTGAATCAATCTCTTTCTCTATCAAATGGGCAAAGGATAATCTCTGTCTTCAGATTAAAATAATGACCCCAAAGCTTGATGAGTGATTAATCCTCCATCAATGGTGGCTGCTGTTGTTTGGCACTTCAGGACAACAGGAATAATCAAGAAAACAGCCAAGGCCACAGCGGATGACCCAGATTCCACCCACATGCCAACTGTTCCTTCTGCCAGGACACAGACCTTGTCACCAGAAAATTCTTAGGAGCCAAGCCTAGAGAGTGCCCCAGGGATAAACTTGCCCCCCAGTGTCCAATTTGACATTTATTTACAGATATCTGTGGTTTCAGATTCAGAGTTTCTGTGGGATAGCCAATTAAAAAGCAACCCCCCCCATTAATTTTCTGTTTGTTCTTGGAAAGCATCTGAGGGTGATGGTAAGCTTGGGTTTACTGACACTCGAGAACTAATGCATGAATTTGAAGGCAAACTCGAGTGCCCTTCCAGCCCTGTGGAGTTCACTTTGAGGTCCCGATCCTGATGAGATATGAATTTGCTGGGCATGTTCGTGTCCCTTCAC
>NW_007234114.1:0-10916 GCF_000164805.1 Carlito syrichta | reverse complement strand
GACTGGAGTGCAGTGGCACACTCCTGGCCACGCAGCCTCAACCTGCTAGCCTCTGGTGATCCTTCCACTCAGCTTCAAGTAACCAGAATTGCAGGCATGCACTACCATGCCCGGCTAGTTTTTTTTATTTATGTAGAGACGAGGTCTAGTCAAGTTGCCCAGACAGGTCTCAAACCCGTGGAATCAGGCAGTCCACTCACCTCGGCCTCCCAAAGTGCTGGGATTATAGGCTGAGCCACCGAATCCTGCCAGAACTCTTAGTTTTTAAAACTGTTTTACCAACTGTGTTTCATTTGGTATATTTATATGTAAAGTAATTACTGGTATGTTGATGATTATATTTGCCACTTGATTACAAATTTCGGGAGGACGTTCCCTCTGTTGTTGCTGCTGTTGCTGTTGTTGCTGTTCCTCTGTTTCCCTTATTTGTATTCTTTATTCATTTATCTTTTGGTGTACACATACATAGCTTCCACATCAAGTATATTGCTATTTATATTGTAAAATAAGTGTTCACTATGATTCATATGCTTGCAGACTTCCACTTTTTTCAACACCATTTGAAAAAAGACTGTCTTTCCTCATTTCACTCTTAACATCCTTTGATGATCAGTTGACTATAAGTGCATAGATTAATTTCTCATTGATATATGTGCACATCTCTATGTTCATGCCATTTTATTTCCTGTAGCTTTGTAATATGTTTTTAAAACAGGAAGAGTGATGTCTCCAGTTTTGTTCTTTTTTCTCAAGATATTTTTGACATTCGTGTTCATCTGTTCTCTATGTAGATTTATTTTATTTACTACCGTAAAAAAAAAAATGCCTCCTGGATTTTCTAGAGATGACATGAAATATTTAGATTGCTTTTGGTTGTATGGAAATTTTAACAATGTTAAGTCTTGCAATCCATGAACAGGATGACCTTTTTTTTGTGTCTTTCTCGTTTTCTTCAATATTTTGCAGTTTTCATTGTACAAGTCTTTCACTTTCTTAAATTTATGTTTCAGTATTTTATTCTTTTTTAGTGTTATTGAAAATAAGATTATTTCTTTAATTTAATTTTCAAAATTTTCAAAATTGTGTTTTGTGTAGAGAAACACATCTGATTCTTGCATTTTAAAAATTATTTTGTAACTGTCCTTAATTCATTTTTCAATTCCACCAGCTTTGTGGTGGAGCCTGTTAGGTTTTATATATACATATATGTCATTTCCAAATTCAAATAATCTTATTTCTTTTTTTACTGATATGCATCTACTTTATATTTTTTTCTTATCTAATTGCTTAGGCTAGGATTGCCAGCACTATGATGAATATGAGTTGGAAAGTGGGCATGGTTGTCTAGTGCGTAATCTTAGTGTGAAC
Source organism: Carlito syrichta (assembly GCF_000164805.1). Taxonomy (NCBI): domain Eukaryota; kingdom Metazoa; phylum Chordata; class Mammalia; order Primates; family Tarsiidae; genus Carlito; species Carlito syrichta. The sequence continues at coordinate 9,548 of NW_007234114.1, read as the reverse complement.
ACTTTTAGCTTTTCACTATTAATTATGATGTCAGTCATAAGCTTTTTTAAATAAAGTCTTCATTTTCTTGAGATGCTTTCTGTATATTCTGAGTTTTTGAAAATTATCATCATCAAAGTGTGTGAAATGTTTCTTCTGCCTCAGTTCAGATCAGAATATCACTCTTTGTTTATTCATGTATTGAAACGCACAACTGATTTGCATAGTAAAATCTTTTTGCATATTAGAGGTAATTCCCAAACGGTCATAGAGTAGGATGCTTTTAGTGTGCTACTGTATTCAGTTTACTGGCATTTTGCTGGGGATTTTTATATCTATATTCCAGCATTGGTCTGTAATTTAGTTATCTTTGTCTGAGCTTGGTATCTGGATCATGCTAGTCCCACAACATGCAATTGGAAGTTTTCCCACTTGTTTAAATTTTTTTGAAAGTGTTTGATAATGTTATCTTTTATTCCTTAAATGTTTGACAAAATTCACTAATGAAGCTATTTAACCCCTGGCTTTTGTTTGTTGAGAAAATCATTGACTTTTCTTTGCTGGGAGTTTTATGATTACTGATTCATCTCCATACTTGCATAGAGTTGTACAGACTTTGTATTTGTCTCATGATTTATTCTTTTTAGGTTGCATATTTTTCATATTTTATCAATTTATCCTAAGTTGTCAAGAATTTGTGGTTATAATTATTCATAGTAGCCTCTAATATTTTTAAAATTTCTGCTACATTTATGGTAACTTCTTTTCTTCCACTGTATTTTTAACTCTATTTTTATCTTCATGGCTTTATTTTATTGTTTTAGTTTTTAAACTAAGAGTATGTTGCTTTTGGTTATCTGTTCAGTAAACCAATTCTTTGCCTTTGTTGATTTTTATTGCTGCTACATTCTCTACTTTGTTTTTCTTGGCTCTGATCTTTGCAAAATAAGCCTTCTGGATTTCTCACAAAGGAAATTTGTCCATGAGTTGTTTCTGAATAAATGTGTTTGTGGAGAGAATAAAGGTCCAGAGCTCCTACTCTGCATGCTGCTGACTTGACTTTCAATTGAAAACTGAATATTAGAGCAACCTTGCCATCCTGAGATAATTCTCACTTGGTCATGGTGTGTTACCCTTTATACATACTGAGAGATTTGATTTTTTAACAATTTATTTATAATGTTGGCATCCATGTTAATGAAGAAGATTGTTCTGTAGTTTTTCCTTACAATATATATTTCCTGATTTCAGAATAGAATTATTCGTCTCATAGTACTAGTTAAAATGTATTCTCTTCATTTCAATTTTCTGAGAGATTTTATATAGAATTTATATTGTTTATCCATGAAATGTTTAGTAATAGTCTCCAGGGCATTATTATATGCTTGGAAATTTATTTATGTGATTTTTAGCTAAAATATTAACATATCATTTTCTGTCAAAATAATGTTGAATTTTTATGGTTTTTATATTTCAATAAATTTCTCAACCTCATGAAAGCTCTTCAATATATTGTTATAAAGTTGTTCATACTATTACATCAATACCTTTGTATCCTACATGATCTGTCATGTCATAAGCTCTCTCATTTTTGATCTAGGTGGTGTGTGTGTGTGTGTGTGTGTGTGTGTGTTTCCAATTGTTCTGGCTGGTTGTCTATCTTTTTTACTTGAAGATTATATTCCAAGTTTTCATTTCTTAGAAACATTATTTAGACTATGTATCTTCAAATACTTGGAGATTTACCTTCTTTTATTTACTTTCTTTTATTGATTTCAATTCAGTTATGATCATATCTGTATTATACAAATCTTACTTGTATTAAGAAGTTAAATTACTTATGTCTACTTTAAATTTAAAGTTAATGAGGCCATTGACTCATGGTTTAGAATATAATCTATATTGATCCATGGTTTGTAAATTCATATAAAGTATTATAGCAATGTCACTTAAATCATGTTGGTTGACATTATTGTTCAAATTTTTCCTTCTGATTTTCTGTCTACTTATTTGATTTATAATTGCAGTATTGAAATTTTACTGTAATCATAAATGTGTCTATATTTCCTAACAATCCAGCTATGTTTTGCCTTACATCTTTTGAACTCTATTCTGTGCATACACATTAAAATTGTGTACTCTTGACAAATTAACACTTTTATTACCATTACTCCTGTTAACATCCTTTGTCCTGAAACATATTTTAATAATTATAAAGTCATTTCAGCTTTCTTTTGCTTCCAGTTAACATTTTATAACTTTTCCTTTTTTTCTTGTATTCAACTGTATGTTTTTAATTAAAATAAAATGCTATTAGACTGTTAACATTGCAGTTTTTCATCAAATCTTCTTCTGTCTGCCATTTATTTAGGTGTTAATGTCATTTATATTTAATGTGATCATTGATATTGTTGAGTTCAGTCTAGCTGAATGTATGCCCTATTGTTCCATATGTACTTGTTCACTTTTTTTTTCTATTTCTGAAATTGTTTTTAGGATATTTTGAGATATTTAAGTGATTCTATATAATTCGTCTGTACTTTCTGCTGCATGTATTCATCTCAGGGAGTGTACCAGGGTCTTTTAAAAAATGGCTCTCAGCTTCTGTGACCTGGAAAGAACCAGAGACCAAGCAGAGAAGCTGCAGCACCAACCATTGCACTAGGGCCATGGCCACTTGCTCATGAGCCCCCACTTACTCAGTCATTTTTGGTGGGTCATGGTTGAGAAATTCTCTCAAAGAAAAATGTTAAGCCGGGCTCAGTCTGTAATCCCGTGCCTTTGGGAGGCTGAGGTGAGTGGATTACCTGAGCCCACGGGTTCGAGACCCACCTGGGCAGTGAGACCTCATCTCTACAATAAATCAAAAATCAACCAGGCGTGGTAGCATGTGCCTGTAATTCCGACTACTTGGAAGGCTGAGGTGTAAGGATCGCCAGAGCCCAGTGGGTCGAGGCTGTGGTGGCCGGGAGCGGCCACTGCACTCCAGTCTGGGTGACGGAGTGAAACTCCAACTCAAAAAAAAAAAAAAAAAGAAGAAAAATGTTGAAGCAGTGTAGAATTAATCTCTTTTTTTTACAACTCCAGGAAATTATAGCCCTTGATTGCCAGATTTACAATGTCTTGAAAACCATATATTCTGCCCATTTTTTTGTTGTTGTTTCAGATAGTAGGGAAGGTAAGTATAAGGGAGGTTGGGAAGATGGTGGCTGAGCCAGTCGGACTATGCAAGTCTTGATGTGAGTGAGTGTATGGAAAATTTTGTGTACATACTAGTGAGTAAATGGGCATGTGAGTGGTTGACTGAGTGAGGACTAGGGAGCAGGTGGCCAGACCTATCCTGATGCAGCAACTCGTGCTGCAGCTGTTCGGCTTCCACCGTAGTAATTCCTGGCATGCAGAAGCCAAGCACTTTTTTTTTAAATCAACAAAACCCTCCCTGGGAAGAAAAGGTCGAGAGAGACTGGGTAAGTGGGGGCTCATGAGCAAGTGGCCATGGCCCTGGTGCAATAGTTGGTGCTACAGCTTCTCTGCTTGGTCTCTGGCTCTTTCCAGGTCACAGAAGCTGAAAGCCATTTTTTTAATGGACAAACGTTTTCCTATAAAGAAGCAGCAGGAAAAGCTACCACCCCAGACTCTGCCTCACCATTGAAGCAGGAGATACTGCCAGCTCCAGGCTTTGCCTCATCACTTCAGTGCCTGGCCAAGCACTGGCAGCAGGGGCTGCAGAGGGAGCCCAGAGACAGAGGCTGAACAAAAAAGACAAGAAAGGCACCCCGTCACCATCTTGAAGGCAAGGCAGGAAAGTGCTCTGACTTGCCAACCATGGAGCAACAGACCTGATCTCTGTGAGTGGTGGATCAACTACTCAGGGGTTGATCATGACCCAGAGGGAATATCCTGAAAGCACCAACTTCAGAGGGACCTGACGAGTGCTGAGCGACAGGCGCCTCACCCCTGATCCTGATCCAGCCATGGGACAAAATATGTGGCCAGAAAAGGATGAGGAAAAACTTCAAAGAGATCAGTGGTGAGTCTGGGGCTGACCCAAACCCCCGCCTCCCCAGCAATCCTCTGAACATCAGACCCACACAGCTGGGGCACAACTGAGAGGAACATACCCAGGTGGAACCCGGACATCAGTCACAATAGGAGAACTCCATTCCAGGATAGGCTTGTCTGGGGCACCCCCTGCAAGTACATACCGGGGAAGAGACAACCCCACTCTTCCCCACCAGAAGAGGTCTCCCTGACCATTCAAGAGAGGAAGGGGAGGACTGACTGCAGCCCCACCCACCTCCACTGCCCCTCCTCCTTCCCTGTTCTGGACACTAGGGAGAGAGTGAAAGAGGTGGAAGCTCTGCAGGAGACCAGATTAGAGGAACAGTTACAAAGCCTGCCACAAAAGGGCAGGGTTTCTTTTGTTTTTAATTTTTTTCCATTTAAAAATTTTTTTGCCTATTTGTATGTTGTTGGTTCATCTATTTAAAAAATATTTTTCATTTGTGCATGAATGTGTATGCGAGGGTTTGATCTGCATCCCCCCAATTTTTTTTTAGTTTTTCTTTTCTTTTTCTGTTTCTTTCTTCTTTGTTTGCTGTTTTCTGTTTACATGTGTATGTGAATGATTGACTCTTCATCTTTCAATTTTTTTTCTTCTCTTTTTTTCTTTTTTAAATTTTTTATAGTTTAAGGTGTGTGTTAATATATGTGTGAGGGTTCATTTTGAATTCCTTTTTTGCTCAGGTCTTTCTGTTTTTCTTCTCCATGCACTTTGTGCTAGGGGTGTGTGTGTGTGCAGTTTTCTTGTTTGTTGTTGTTGTTTGTTTTGTTTCACTATGTTGTTATTCCAGTTTGTTTGGGGTTGTGTGTGTAAGTCTTTGTGTGTGTGTTCAAATGTTTTTAGCATTGGTTTCTGTTTTTATGCATTGGTTTCTGCTTTGAGTAGTCATATAGAGTGATGGTGGGGAGTATGTCTCAGGGAACACATACTACATCAGTGAACATTGTAATTTATAAGTATTTTTTGAATCCTAGTGTGCCCCATCTCCTACCTTATTCAACTTTCAAAAACTACAAGATACAGCAAACTTCCCAACCACAGTCATATTTCAAAATATAACAAATCCAGAGCCCAGATCAGGGAAGAATAGAGGGTTGAGCAAACATCAGAAAATAAATCTTCTCCCACTGACACTGAATAACAGAACTAAATAAAAAACAAGAGATCTGTGACAAATGAGGAAAAAACCAAAGGAAGACCTCAAGCAATTTCAAGTGTAACAGAGAAAACTACTGTAAAATCAGACCTTGGAGCCCAAACAATGGAAGACACCAACAACTGGCCCCAGAATATGACAGGGATTAGGGAATGGATGGAAAGAGTGAATAAGACTCAAGAAAGACATGATGCAGCACTGAAAGAAGTGTAACAGAGATTTTGGCAATAAAAATTTTATCCAGGAAATAAATAACAAGATGACAAGCATGGAAAGCAGAATTACTCTAGCTGAAGAAAGAATTTCAGAACTTGAAGACCAGAACATGGAATTAATCCAGTCTGTAAAAAACATAGAAGACTCAGTAAGAAAGAAAAAAGTCTACAAGAGATGTGCAATTATATCAAGAGGCCAAACTTATGCCTGATTGGTATCCTAGAAGATGAATGGGAAATGAAGAACAATTTGGAGCAAGTACCAGGAGGTAAGCCAAGAAAATTTTCCTCATCTCACCAGAGATGTGACTAGGCAAGCACAGTAGATACAGAAAACCACCATGAGACTTCAAGTGAGAAGATCAACCCCTAGACACATAGTAATTCGCCTACACAAAGTAGGTACAAAAGAAAAACTCCTAAAGGAAGCAAGAAAGAAAGGTCAGAATACCTACTGGGGAAAACTAACCAGAATAGCAGCAGTCCTATTGGCAGAAACACTATAAGCAAGAAGAGACTGGAGTCCAATATTCAAAGTACTCAAAGATAAAAAATTTTACCAAGAATTTTTTTCCCAGCTAAGCTCAGCTTCATCAGTAGTAGAAAATTAAAATCCTTCCCAGACATCCAATCCCTAAGAGATTATGCCACATCCAGACTAGCTTTACAGGAGACACTTAAAAAGATGTTAAGCACAGAAGAAAGAAAGAAAGAAAAAAAAGAATGACCACACTTCCCAAGAGAACAGCAGAGCACAGAATCAACTGAGAATGCAGTGCAACAAACTTGAAAACATACACATACATCAAACCCAAAGTCAAAAGAAAACAAAAAGACAATGAAAAAAATGTATAAGAACTTCATGACAGGGCTAAACAATCACATTTCAATAATATGCCTGAATGTGAATGGACTAAATGCACCACTGAAAAGACAACGAATGGCACATTAGATAAGAAACCATGACCCTAAATGGAATGGAGGACTTTCTGATATCGCAAAACTTCCCCAGACTGAAACAAGGAGACATTGAGACACTAAGCAGTACAATAATAACCCAGAAAATTGACTCTGTCATATGAAAATTACCTATAAAAAAAAGCCCTGGACCAGATGGCTATCAGCAGTATTGTACAAAAGAACAAAGTGGAGCTGATACCAATCGTATGAAAGTATTCCAGGCAATTGAGAAAGATGGAATCCTCTACAAATCATTTTACAAAGCTAACATCACACTGATACCCTCTTTGCTGATAATATGATTCTATACACTGAAAATTCAAGACAATCAGTCAAAACCTGCTTACACTGATAAAGGACTTTGACAAAATCTCAGGGTACAAAATACATGTACAAATGACAGTTGCATTCCTATGCACCAACAACAAGTAGTCAGAGACCCAAATTAAAAGCACAGTCCCATTCACAATAGCCACACAAAAAATGAAATACCTTGATATCTTCCTAACCAGAGAAGTGAAAGACCTTTACAATGAGAACTACAAAACACTGCTCAGAGAAATCCAAGAAGACACAAACAAATGGAAAAATACTCTATGCTCATGGATAGGAAGAATCAACATTTCTAAAATGTCCATCTTACCAAAGCAATCTACAGATTCAACGCAATACCCACTAAGTTACCAGCATCATTCTCTCAGACCTGGAAATGACAATACAGAAATTCATATGGAAATGTAAATGACCACGAATAGCCAAAACAATCATTAGCAAAAGAAGCAAAGCAGGTCGTATCACACTTCCAGACTTCAAACTTTAGTATAAGGCTACAGTAATCAAAACAGCTTCATATTGGTACAAGATCAGGAATATAGACCAATGGAAAAGAATAGATTCCAGAAGCAAAAATCTCAATTTCTCAACCAATTCATCTTATACAAAGCCTTCACCAACAACCATTGGTGAGAGGGGATCCTAATCAGTAAGTGGTGCTGAGAAAACTGGCTGATCACCTGTAAAAGATTGAAACAGGACCCCTACCTATCACCATACACAAAAATTAACTCTAAATGGGTGAAAGACCTAAACGTAAAACCTCAAACAATAAGAATCTTAGAAAATGCAGGAGATGCTCATATGGAAATTGGAACTGGCAACCAATTCCTGATCAGAACCCTAAGTGCCCATACCATAAGAAATAAGATAGACAAGTGGGACCTCAGCAAACTGACGAGCTTCTGCAAAACAAAAGAAATCATTAAGAGAGCAGGGAGACAGCCCATAGAATGGGAAAAAAATATTTGCCAACTGTATATCTGACAAAGGTCTAAGAGCTAGGACCTACAAGAAACTCAAGCATGCCGAAAGGAAGAAAACAAACAGCTGCAATAAAAAGTGGGCAAAAGACATGAATAGAAACTTCTCAAAAGAAGATATATGGGCAGCCAACAGACACATTAAAAAGTGCTCGGCCTCATTCATCATCAGAGAAATGCAAATCAAAACCACATTGAGATACCACCTAACCCCAGTAAGAGTGGCCATCATTAACAAAACAAAAAACAACAGATGCTGGTGAGGATGCAGAGAAAAAGAATGCTTCTACATTGCTGGTGGTAATGCAAACTAGTGCAAACTCTGGGAGAGTGTGAAAGAATTGGAAATTGACCTTCCATATGACCCAGAAATTCCCCTGTTGGGAATATACCCAGAGGAACACAAATCATTCTACAAAAAAGATACCTGCACACGTAGGTTTGTTTCAGCTCTATTCACAACAGCAAAAACATGGAACCAACCAGGTTGGCCATTGAAACTGGACTGGATAAAAAAAAAAAACGTGGTACATATACACAATGGAATATTATGCAGCCAAAAAGAAGGACAAACATATGGACTTCGCAGCAACTTGGGTGAATTTAGAGTCAATCATACTCAGTGATCTATCAGAGAAACAAGAACAGAGTACCATATATTCTCACTCATAAGCAGGACTTGAACAAATGTCATAATACTATAAGAAAGGTATTGGTAGTAGTGACAAACTGCCAGGTAAGTGTGGTTGGGACTGGCAGTTGAAGGAAACTACTAGGGGAGGGAAGGACACTCCTCAGCAACAAGGAAACCTGCATAATCAATGATTGTATACCTAACCCTGAATTGTACCCCACATCTGCAAAACAATTCTTTTTAAAAACTTAACCTGAAAAAATAAGGTAAGTATAGTCCCTGTTACTCAGTCTAGATCAGGAAAAAAAAATGTATATATATACATGCCTATTTCTAAGTAATTACCTACTTAGCAAGATGTACTTTAGCAGGTGTAGAATTACAGGTAAAAGAATCTCACAAGTTATCATACTTTTTAAACTCAAAAAAGTTCCATGTCTATTTCTAAATACCCTCAGTTTATATTATCAAGTATTCATCAATCTCAAAACTTGCCTCAAAAACTTGTTTTCAAAACCCTCACAGAGTGCACATTTGTCTTAGATGGGTGAAGTCTTTTCTCTTAATCTCAACTGCCTTTCTCTTGTTCTTTAAGACACTAAGCTATAGGGACATGCAAAATTACTTTTAAAAAATTGTATGTTAGAAAAAATCTAGAGTACATGGGGCTACTTCTTGTCTTTTTATGACTCTTTAAAGTTAACCTGTTGCTTCATTCTCATTTGTCCCATGCAAATGCATAAAGTATATTTCAAAGTCTAATATGATCATATGTATAACATTGATGATATATACATACATACATATGATTGATTTTGACTGTATATGTTAACACAGCAGTATAATTAAGAAGCTGCTATTTACCCTTATTCTATAATAGCCATAAACATTACTAGAAAGATGTAAAAATTTTATGTTTATAAAGTTTTAGTAGAAACTGATATTGAGTTTAACATATTAGCACAGTGAAACCAGTATTCCAAGGGATATGAGAGCTCTCTCTTGTACCATTAATAAATGTTCAAGAATACTTCAAAAATTATTATTTGGGTCATTAAATCCTTCTGTGAACTATTTTGTTTTAATAATTCAACCCAAAATATCACTTTTCTGATTGGAGGACGGAGTGATAGAGTGTACTGAATATGCTGATTAACTGTTGTATGTTAAACTACTCAACAATATATGCTACAGCACATATACTACACTTCTGTGATTCTCTTTA
>NW_007234113.1:0-2302 GCF_000164805.1 Carlito syrichta | reverse complement strand
TGTAGAGAACAGCTGGCTGAGAGCATCCTCCACGAAGGCAGCACTGGCTGCCGGGTGGTGGAGAAGTTCCTGAAAATCCTGCAGGTGGTGGTTCAGGAGCCTGGCCAGGTATTCAAGCCCTTCCTGCCCAGCATCATCTCCCTGTGCATGGAGCAGGTGTATCCCATCATCGCTGAGGTAAGCAGGATGGAGGTGGTCTCCTGTGCTGCCTCCCACCTTGAGATTAGGGAGATTAGGGAGGGAATCTAATATCATAGAAAATGCATTGTGTTTTAAAGTTCATTTGTTGGTCTTTTAAAAATATTCTTGTAAAATGTTTTTTTCCAAGGAAGATTGCCTTGAGCTTCAGACAGCCTTTTGTTTTTTATTGTTTCAGAGAGAGGGTCTCTTTGTTGCTCAGGCTGGAGTGCAGTGGTGTGATCATAGCTCACTGCAGCTTTGGGCTCTTGGGCTTGGCTGGGCACTGTGGCTCACGCCTGTAATCCCAGCACTTTGGGACACCGAGGCGAGAGGATTACCTAAGCCCCGGAGTTTGAGACCAGCCTGGGCAACATGGTGAGACTTTGTTTCTACAATAAATTAAAAAAGAAAATTAGCTGGCATGGTGGCGCATACCTATAGTCCCGGCTACTTGAAAGCCTGAGGTGGAAGGATCGCCTGAGCCCAGCAGGTCAAGACTGAATAACTGTGATCAGCAGGATGAGTCAGACTTAAAAAAAAAAAACCAAATCAAAACAAAAAAAACCCTCCTGGGCATAAGTAGTCCTCCTGCCTTAGCCTCCCAATGCACTGGGATAAGTATAGATATAATTTTTTTGGTGATGGTTATGTAAATAAAAGCTAATCTTTTTTATTGTCTGGACTAAGACCAAAATAAGTCCAGTGCTCTGTGTCATGAAATGTACATGGAAGCTTGTGATCTCTGGTGTCAGTTTTAATCAGGGATGAATTAAATGCAGCCCAGGGCCTTATAATTTTTAATTCTCCAGCGACATCTGGAATAATGTGGCCTGCATGCTGTCCAGTTATGTGGTGACTTTTGGTTAAGTCAGAAAATACTGCTGAGCCTTCCCTTTCTCCTCTCCCGCTCCTCGCAGAATCCTGGCTGCCAGTAAGAGAGGAGACAGGTCCAGAGAGCCATTAGCACAGCACGGAGACTCCACCAAGAGGTCTTCTCCATTTCTTCTTTCTGTGGTTCCTGAGTGCTCTTTAAACCGTCCTTTTCTATAGAGAGCAGAACAGCTTTTTTTTTTGAGTTGGAGTCTCACTGTCGCCCAGACTGGAGTGCAGTGGCCACTCCCGGCCACCGCAACCTCGACCTGCTGGGTGATCCTTCCGCCTCAGCCTTCCGAATAGCCGGAATTACAGGCATGGGCTACCATGCCTGGCTGATTTTTTGATTTATTATAGAGATGAGGTCTCGCTGCCCAGAGCGGGTCGCGAACCCGCAGGCTCAGGCAATCCTCTCACCTCAGCCTCCCAATGGTGCGGGATTATAGGCTGAGCCACCAAGTCCAGCCAGAACTGCTTTTAAGGCATCATATATGTCTGCCTCAGAGGTTGCAGAAGACCAGCAGGTTAGCTAGGACAGCATTTTTGATCCTGGCAAAAGGTATAACTAAGAAGATATGACAGATCAAATGGGTTGTTTTCCTAACAGAAAATCTATATTTCTAATTGTTCATCCACTTAGTGACTTTTTTTCTAGCATAAAAAGCTGAGTGCTTCCATCAGAAAAAGGGGCCGTTGGCACTGACTTGTGCTTTCTGTCTCAAACGTGGTCCCTGTCTCTGCTGAAGTAATCCTATGTGACCGCTGGATCCAGGAGGCCTTGATGTTTTCTACACAGGAAGGGACAGGAGTGTGGGTGGGATGTGGACACTCTGCTTGCTGCTAGCAGGCATCTTGTAGGCTTCTTTGTTGCTCTGGGCCCAGCCTGGGAACAGTCCCTGAGCAGCAGGTTTGAGGGTCTGTGTGTGTCTCCACAGCGCCCCTCCCCTGATGTGAAGGCTGAGTTGTTTGAACTCCTTTTCCGGACACTCCATCACAACTGGAGGTACTTCTTCAAGTCCACTGTCCTGGCCAGTGTCCAGAGGGGGATTGCCGAGGAGCAGATGGAGAATGAGCCCCAGTTCAGTGCCATTATGCAGGTAATGTGAGGGAGCTGGTGAGGCTGCTGTGTGGTCCTAGAACAGACAGGCTTCATTCAGGATACCACCTGGGTCTGTTGACCTGTCTGTCTCTTGGTTTGCTTCTCTGGCATAGAGTTCCACTTGCAATCTGCATTTTTTAAAGATAATTC
>NW_007234112.1:0-7848 GCF_000164805.1 Carlito syrichta | reverse complement strand
CCTCCATGCTAGGCACTTTCCTGTCCAACTTGCCCCAAATGGCTGCCCGTGCTTTGGTGCGGTAGTTCCTGAGGTTACCTAGCCGGGTTCCTGCTGGGTCTCCTCTCTGAGGTGAGCAACGTTCCCCAGGCAGGCTGACCCTCTGACTCAGCAATGAGGACCTTCCACCAAGAAAGGCCAGGGACACATCCCTCACCCTGGGAAATTTCTTCCCCCACAATCCCAATTTTCTGGGCTTGAAAGTCAGTTTCACTGTGAACACACCACATGCAGTTGAGAATATGTGTACGATTCTGATGTTTTTGGAGACAGGGTCTGGCTCGGTGGCCTAGGCTAGGTCCCAAGGACACAACCATCCTTCACCGCCTGCTTCAAAATCGTGGGCTCTGGTGATCCTCCCACCTCAGCCTCCAATGTGGCTGGGACAATGGGCACCTCGACCCCAGACCCCTGTTTGATTGGATGCAGAGACAGGGTCTCCCTGTGTGGCCTGGGAAGGCCTTGGTCTCCTGAGCTCAAGCCATCCTCCCACCTCAACTTCCATAATTGCTGGGATTCCAGGCATGGGCCGCTGCACCAGGATTTCTGGTTCATTTTTGACAAAGAATTGAGTCTGGGCTCAGGGGGTCAACCTCGTCATCCCAGCACTTTCGGAGTCAGAGGCCAGCCGCTGGCCTGAACCCGTGGGCTGAGACCCACCCGGGCAACTCGTTGAGACTTTGTCTCTACCCTCCATCCAAATGAACTGGACGTGGAGGCGAGCACCTCTCTTCCGCCACCATGGAAGGCCGTGGAAAGCTCGCTGGAACCTGGCAGTCTGAGGCTGTGTTGGCCGGGAGTGAGCGACCTCCCTCCAGCCTGGGCAATAGGTAAGACCTCGACTCAAAGAAAATAGGAAAAAGGAAAGAAAAGAAGAACATCCATTTGTGGATGAAGTTGCGAACAGACAGAGATCAATTGGGAACAGAGTTCTCGAAAGATGGTGGATCGGCAGACAATTAGGCTGTGGCTTTGGAAGGCTGAGGCAGGGTACCACTGCAGCCCAGGAGTTTGAGACCAGCCTGGGCCACGTAGTGAGATCTTGTCACTCCCTGAAACACAAACACTGCAGTCATGCATGGTGGTGCCCGTAGTCCCAGCTACATGGGATATGGTGGCCTTTGTCCTGAGGTCTTCCATTGCTTCACCCCCACCAACAGAACGTGTGAGTCCACGCTGGGCACCATGGCCCACAGCCATCAGCCCCACAACCAGGGAGACTGAAGTGGGAGGCTGTCTGAGTCCAGGGTTGGGAGATCAGCCATGGTGATGTGGCCAGATCTCATCTCAGCGAGAAGTCTCCTAAATCAAGTCAGGCGTGGTGGTCCCTAGAGTCACAGTTGCTTGATGGCCAAGGAGGGAAATCCACTTGAGCCCCACAAGTCAAGGCCCCAGGAGCCATGATAGTGCTGCTGAACTCCAGCTCATCTGATGAAGACTCCAGCACCAAAAAAGAGGGCTCCCACCTCCGTCAGGATGGGCATCCACAGTTCCCCAGGGAAAGTTCCACTTGGGTGGGAAGGATGGAGTGATAGGGAGAGGATGAATACCTACCACTGCCAGATGGCAGAATGGGCTACCAGCAACTGGCCTGGCCATGGTGTGGCCCAACTGCTTTGATCACACAGTGCACAATGGACCCCCTAGCTCGGGGTCATCTGTTCCATGACCTCACACTTTTTTCTGCTGTGGGGCATGAGTGTGGAGGATGGAAACAGGCCTGCAAGGGTACATGGCTGAAGGCACAGGACCGACGTGCCCAGTGGCCACCTTTGAATCCTCCCACGACCAATAGGTCAAAAAGTGCCTTTTCCTCTCCCATTCCTGAGGGTGACCTCCTCGGGTTGGATGGTAGGGCTAGTGGTGGTGGTGGTGGTAATTATGATTATTCAGAGTCAGAATCCCTCTCTGTCACTCAGGCCGGAATGCAGGGGCATGCTCACAGATACCACAGATTCTACCTGCCGGGCTCAGACAATCCTACCACCTCGGTCCCCCAAGTGGCTGGAACCACAGACCTGTGCCACAATGCCCGGCTAATCTTTGGATTCATTTTTGATAGCCGAGATGAGGTCTTGCCCAGTATCCCAGGTTGGTCCAGCACCTGTAGGCTTAGGGCGTCCAATCACCTCTCCCGCCAAAGGGCCAGGTTGCCAGTATGAGACCCTGAGCACGACCTGTGGTTGTGGTGGTGTTGGTTGCTATTATTATACTGAGTCGAAGACATGCTGTGTACCCAGGCCAGAGTGCAGGTTCTCGGCCAACGTGGCTTCCTGTAGGTCTAGAACCCGGAAGCCAAGTTCGTGTGGCCGTGCCCCAGCCAGGAAGAGGGAGATTCTGGTGAAAAACAAGATGCCTCCCACATGCATCATGATGGGTGTCCCCGGCTCCCCATGGAAAGGTCTACATGGGTGGAGGATGATGGAGTGATCGGGAAAGGAAGGGGCCCACCCCTCACCCAAAGGTGGCAAGCAGGGCAAACGGAATCTGAGCTGGTCACTGCATTGCCGGACCACTTTGATTGCTCTGTGCCTGATGGCTGCTGTAACTCCAGGCCGTCTGTTCTGTGAGCTCACACACGTCTTTGCCGTGGGGCATGAGTGTGGAGCATGGAGGCAGGTCATCTGTGGCTCATGGCTGAAAGCATGGGATGGACGTTATTGGTGGCCCCCTTTGAAACTTCTCATGAACGACAGGCCCAAAAGTGCCTTTTCCTCTCCCATCACTGAGGGTGACTCCTCGCACTAGGTGGCAGTAGTGGTGGTGGTGATTATTATTATTTGGAATCAAAATCCCACTCTGTCCCTCAGGCCGAAGTGCAGGGGCATGCAAACAGTCACTGCAGACTCCACCTGCTGTACTTAGGTGAACCTCGTACCTCGGCCTACCCAATGTCTGGAACCAAAGACCTGCACCACCATGACCGGCTAATCTTTGGATTTATTTTTGATGGCTGAGATGATATTTCACCCTGTGTCCCAGGTTGGTGTTGAACCCACAGGCTCAGGCCATCCACATGCTTGACCTCTGTAGGACTGGGATTCCAGGTTGAGCCTGTGATCCCGGCCTGTGGTTGTGGTGGTGGTGGTGGTGGTTGGTATTATTCTAAGTCAGAGTCCTGCTCTGTCACCCAAGCTGTAGCACAGATGCCCACTCTCGGCCACCGCATCCTCCACTAGTAGGGCTCTGGCAATCCTCCCCCTGCAACCTCCTGAGTGGCCAGAATGACAGCCATGTGCCACCATGCTTGGATCACTTTTCTGGCTTTTTGTAGAGACAAGGTCTCAACTAGGTGCCCGGGTTGGTCTCAAACCTGGGGCTAAGTCCATCCTCTTGCCCTGGTCTCCCAGAATGCCAAGATGACAGGCCTGAGCCCCTGTGCCTGTTCTACACATCCCTCTCGGGACCCACCACTAGGACTGGTCCCTTCCAATGACCTGGGACCCTGGAGAGTGTGGCCACAGTCACCCACCAAGCCCTCCCCTGGGGGAGCACCTGAGGCAGGGGCATGTCCCTGCTGGGGTGCCTTCCCTCTGCTCACCTCCTTCCCCAGGTTGGACCCTCTCGCCCCTCCCAAGGGCCTCCTCAGGAAAGGGAGGGCATGATTCTCAAACCATCGGAGGAGCGGGGACTGCCTGGCAACTCATGCCTGTCTCCTCATCACTCAGGGAGGCCGAGACGGGAAGTAGGCCGGAGCCCAAGATCTCATGACGAGGCTGGACATCATAGTATGCCCCCACCACGACCCCAAGTAAATCCCAGAAAACCTAGGATTGCCTCCAGCCCAGAGTTCAAGACCGGGTAGGAAGACCAGGATGTCCACCAAATGTAAAGCCTGTGTTTGCAGCAGTTTGGGAGACCAAGGCCGATAGGATGTCCCAAGTTGGGTGATTTGAGAGCCATCTGGCCAACCTAATCAGGAAGAAAAAGAAAGAAAGAAAGAAAGAAAGAAAGAAAGAAAGAAAGAAAGAAAGAAAGAACGAAAGAAAGAAAGGCAGGAAGGCAGGAAGAAAGAAAGAAAGAAAAAGAAAGAAAGAAAGAAAGAAAGAAAGAAAGAAAGAAAGAAAGAAAGAAAGAAAGAAAGAAAGGCAGGAAGGAAGGAAGAAAGAAAGAAAGAAAGAAAGAAAGAAAGAAAGAAAGAAAGAAAGAAAGAAAGAAAGAAAGAAAAGAAAGAAAGAAAGAAAGAAAGAAAAGAAAGAAAGAAAGAAAGAAAGGCAGGAAGGAAGGAAGAAAGAAAGAAAGAAAGAAAGAAAGAAAGAAAGAAAGGCAGGAAGGCAGGAAGAAAGAAAGAAAGAAACAAAGAAAGAAAGAAAGAAAGAAAGAAAGAAAGAAAGAAAGAAAGAAAGAAAGAAAGAAAGAAAAGAAAGAAAGAAAGAAAGAAAGAAAGGCAGGAAGGAAGGAAGGAAGAAAGAAAGAAAGAAAGAAAGAAAGAAAGAAAGAAAGAAAGAAAGAAAGAAAGAAAGAAAGGAAGAAAGAAGGAAAGAGAAAAGAAAAGAAAAGAAAGAAAGACATAAAGAAAATGTAGTCAACAAAGAAATCCTTTAATCTGAAAAGCTTCTGCCCTCAGTCTTTTCCCGCTTGGCCCCCACATATGAGGGTCGCCCAATCTCGGCACCTTATAGCCCCAACCTCCCCCAATGGCTGCCCCTGCTTCAGTGCAGGAGTTCCAGAGACTCCCTGGCTGGGTTCCTGCCAACTCTCCTCTCCGAGCTGAGAAATGTGCCCCAGGCAGGCCGGTCCTCTGATTCAGTAATGAGGACATTAAGTCAAGAAAGACCAGGGACACATTCCTCACCCAGGGAGATTTTTTTCTGACTCTAAAGCCAGTCACCCTTTGAACACACCACGTGCAGTTGAGAATCTGTGTATGAT
Source organism: Carlito syrichta (assembly GCF_000164805.1). NCBI lineage: Eukaryota > Metazoa > Chordata > Mammalia > Primates > Tarsiidae > Carlito > Carlito syrichta. The sequence continues at coordinate 2,937 of NW_007234112.1, read as the reverse complement.
TTTGTTGCTTTTGCAGACAGGGTCTGGCTCTGTGGCCCATGCTGGGGCCCAGGGACACGATTATTGTTCACTGCCAACCTCAAAATTGCAGGATCTGATGATCCTCCCTCCTCAGCCTCTGGAGTGGCCGGGATGATGGGCACCATGTCCCCAGAACTCCTGTTTGGTTGGGTGCAGAGACAGGGTCTCCCTGCGAGGCCCAGGTTGGCATAGAGCATATGGGCTACAGCTATACTCCTGATTCTGCCCCTCAGAGTGCTGGAATTCCAGGCATGGGCCGCCACGCCCAGTCTTCTGGTTCGTTTTTGATGAAGCATCGAGGCCGGGCTTGGAGGCTCAACCTAATCATCTCAGTGCTTTGGGAGGCTGAGGCCAGTGTCTGGTCTGAGCCCACATGTCCAAGACACACCCGAGCATCTTGGCAAGACCTCGTCTCTACCCTCCATCACAAATGAGCCTGGCAAGGTGGCACACGCCTGTCGTTCCAGCTCCTCGGAAGTCCAGTGGGGAAGGATCACCAGAGCCCTGCATCCGAGTCTGCAGTGTCCAGGAGTGAGCCACCACCGTCCAGTCTGGATGACGGAGAGAAATTCCAACTCAAAAAAAATCAAAGGAAAGAAAAGAAGAGCATCCATTTGTGTATCAAGTTGGGATCATAGTATAGACAGAGATCATTGGGGAAGGAGGCCAAAGCCTTGGGTGTAGAGTTCCTGAAAGACAGTGGATCAGCAGACAATTGGGCTGTGACTTTGGGAGGCCGAGTTGGGGGACCACTGGAGCCCGGGAGTTCGAGATCAGCCTGGGTCACGTAGCGAGACCTCGTCATTCCCTGGAACACAAATATTCAGGTCGCCTTTGGTGGCACAGAGGGTCCCAGGTACAAGGCATGAGGTGATCTCCATCCCAGGGTGTGCCTTATTGTCACCCCATCTGACAGCATGTGTGAGTCCAGGTCAGTCACCATGGCTCACGGCTGTCATCCTTGTTCCCTTGGAGGCCGAGGTGGGAGGCTGCTTGAGCCCAGGGTTTGGAGACCAGCCCAGAAGATGTGGGCAGACCTCATCTGGGTAAGAGATCCTCAAAATAAAGTCAGGAGTGGTATACCCGGTAGTCCTGGGTGCTCAGGGGCCAAGGTGAGAGGAATGACTAAGCTCTGCCAGTCAAGGCCCCGAAGCCACGATCCTGTCACTGCACCCCAGCCCAGCCGATGGAGACTTTGATGACAAAAAAGATGCCTCCCACTTGCATGACGGTGGGTGACCTCAGCTCCCTAGTTAAAGTTCTGCATGGGTGGGTGACAAATGAGTGATCGGGAGATGAAGAGGCCCTTCCCCCAACCTAAGGTTGCAGACCAGGCAACCGAAACGTGCGCTGGCCGTGATGTTGCCAGACCGTCTTGATCACTCTGCCCACGGCTGCCTTAACTCATGGTCTTCTGTTCCGTGAGCTCACACCTGTCTTTGCCATGGGTCACGAGTGAGAGGGGTGGAGGCAGGCCTTTTGGTACCCGGGGCCAAAGGCAAAGGCCAGATGTGCTGGCGGCAAACTTTGAAGCCTCACATAAATGACAGTCTGGAAACTGCCATTTGCTCTCCCATCCCTGAGTGTCTTCTCATGCTGGATGGCAGGGGTGGTGATGGTGGCCGTGGTGGTGATTATTATTATTTGTTGTCAGAATCCTGCTCTGTCACCCAGGCCAGAGCCCAAGGTCATGCTCACAGCCACCATGTACTCCACCTTTCAGGCTCAGATGATCCTCCACCTCTGCCCTCCACATGGTTGGAACCACAGGCCTGAGCCACCATGCCCGGCTAATCTTCGATTCATTTTTGATGACTGAAATTAGGTCTCGCCCTGTGTCCCAGGCTGGTGTCGAACACACAGACTCAGGCCATCCACTCACCTGGGCCTCTGAAGTGTTGCGATGCCAGGCTGAGGCCCTCATCCTGGTCTGTGGTTGTGGTGGTGGTGGTGATGATAGGTATTATTATTCTGAGTTGGAGTCCTGCTCTACACCCAGGCTGGAGTGCAGGGGGCCACCTTTGGACAGCACAGCCTCAACTGACTGGGCTCTAGTGATCCTCCCACTATGGCCTCCAGAGTGGCTGGAAGGACAGGCGTGTACCACCATGTTCAGCTCATTTTTTGGCTTCTTGTAGAGATGAGGTTTCGCCATGCTGCCTGGGCTGGTCTTGGATATGGGGACTCAGGCCATTCTCTTGCCTCAGGCTTCCAGAAGGCCAGGATGACTGGCATCAGCCCCCACGCCAGCCTCCACACAACTCTCGGGGCCCCACCATGAGGCCCACTCCCTTTTGATGACCTGGGACTCTGGAAAGGGCAGTTGGCATCGCCAGCTGAGCCCTCTGCAGGGGATGTGGCTGGCTTATGGGTGTTTCTCCACTGGGATGCACACCCCTCCTCCCACCTCATTTCCAAGGGTGGACCCACTCTTTCCTCTGAGGGGCCACATTGGGGAAAAGGATGGCAAGACTTTCAAATGTTCGGGAGGGCGGCGACAGCTGTGCCATTCATGCCTGTCTCTTTCACACTCGGGGAGGCTGAAATGGGAAAATGGCCAGCATCCAGAAACACAAGACCAGGCTGGACACCATAGCAAGATCCCACCTCGAACTCAAGCAAAAGTCAGAAAACTTGGGTGAGTGCAGGCCTCGGTGGGAAGATATCCTCCAGGACAGAGTTTAAGACCAGGCAGGAACACCAGGGATCGACCAAATGGAAAGTCTGTGATTTCAGCAGTTTGAGAGGTCCAGGTTGAGAGGATGACCCTAGTTGTGCAATTTGAGAGCAGCCTGAGCAACCTAGTGAGGAAAGAAAAGATAGAAAGAAAGAACGTAAGAAAGAAAGAAAAGAAGCAAGCAAGCAAGAAAGAAATCAATTCTCCTGCAGGCCTTCTGTCCTCATTCCTCCCCCCCG
>NW_007234111.1:0-11621 GCF_000164805.1 Carlito syrichta | reverse complement strand
TGTCAAAAACCTCTTTGCACTGAGATAGAGGAAAAGTCTCAGGGTATAAAATAAATGTGCAAGATAGTCACATTTCTGCACACCAACAATTAAACAAACAGAAACCCAAATAAAAAGCACAACCCCATTCACAATAGCCACCAAAAAAATGAAATACCTTGGCATCTTCCTAACTAGAGACGTGGAAGATCTTTACAATGAAAACTACAAAACACTGCTCAAAGAAATCAGGGATGACACAAACAAATGGAAAAATATTCCATGCTCATGGATTGGAAGAATCAACATTGTTAAGATGTTCATCCTACCCAAGACAATCTACAGATTTAGCGCAATATTCATTAAATTACCAGATCTGGAAATGACAATACAGGAATTCATATGGAAACATAAACGACCACAAGTCGCCAACACAATCCTCAGCAAGAAAAAAAAAAAGGAGGAGGTGTCATACTCCCAGACTTTAAACTCTTTTATAAAGCTACAATAATCAAAACAGCCTGGTATTGGAACAAGAACAGGCATATAGTCCAATGGAACAGGATAGAGATTCCAGAAGCAAAACCTCAATTTCTCAACCAACTCATCTTTGACAAAGCCTCCACCACCAACCACTGGCGAGAGGACAACCTATTTAGTAAATGGTGCTGGAAAACTGGCTGACCACATGCAGAAGAATAAAACAAGACACCTACCAATCACCATACACAAAAATCAACTCTAAGTGAATCAAAGACGTAAAAATAAAACCTTAAACCATAAGATTCCTAGAAAATACAGGAGACACCCTTATGGAAATTGGAACTGGCAACCAATTCCTAATCAAAACCTCAAATGCCCATGTCGTAAGAGACAAGATACACAAGTGGGACCTCATCAAACTGACAAGCTCTGCAAAGCCAAAGAAACCAACAAAAGAGCAGGGAGACTACAGGTGCTGGAGAGGATGTGGAAAAAAGAGAACACTTCTATACTATTGGCAGGAGTGTAAATTAATACAACCTCTGTGGAAAACAGTTTGGTGATTCCTGAAAGATCTAAAAATCAACCTTCCACATGACCCCACAATCCCCCTACTGGAAACATACCCGGAGGAACTCAAATATTCTATGAGAAAGATATCTGCACACGTATGATTACTGCAGCATTGTTCACAATAACAAAAACGTGAAACCAACCATGCTGTCCATCGAAAGAGAACTGGATTCAAAAATGTGGTACATATACACGATGGAATGTTATACAGTCATAAAGGAGGACAAAATTATGAACTTCTCAGCAATCTGGATGGACTCAGAATCTATAATACTGAGTGAGCAATCACAGAAACAAAGAACTGAGTACTACATGTTCTCACTCATAAGTGAACCTTGAACAATTATCATAATACTATAAGAAAAGGATTGACAGCAGTGGGAAACTGCCAAGGGAGGGCGGGGACGGTACTGGCAGGAGGGGGAATCCTTGGGGAGGGGAGGACACACCTCATCCTCAAGGATACATGCATAAAGAACATGTGTATACCTAACCTTGAATTGTACCCCATATCTTCAAAATAAAAAATAAAAATTGTCTTTTAAAATATGATTTTATTTTCTTAATGTTTTCCATAACTATTTTCAACACTTGAGACAATATTTCCTAAAGAGCCCTTTTCTGATAAAAAAAAATTATCAAAAATTCCATAATCCCTCCAGTTTCACATCCATTTCTTTTTCTTATTTTAAATGCATACGAAATTAAATATAATAGTTCTTATAAAGCAGCACACACAATGATGTCCACGAATCCATGCATCCATCTATCTGTATATATCCACATGGTTGTAAAGACAACTGATATTTTAATTGTCTGTTAATTTCCACATGATGGGATTACGTGACTTTTTGAACATTTTCTTGATACTTCACTGCAATGTTTGGATTATTTATAACACATACGTACCATTTTTTAAAATGACATACTGAATAAGAAGATATAGTAAAGATTTTACATGTTTGGCTGGCACAACCCTTCAACTTTTCAGAGACAGAAATCTGCTGATCATCATTACCTCGTGAGTCTCTATAAAATTTCTTCAGGCTAATGCCAAAGAAAGTCCAGCACCAAAAATTCTACGGTTCCAGTATTTAACAACGTTTCAAACTGTGTTTAAATCATTCATTAAAAAGGCCTTTTCTTAACCATGATGTGGTCTTTGTGATCTGTGAGAGGTCACTAAGACCCAGAGTTCATTACTACTGTCATAAAATATTTATACTTACGTAATGTTATATTTGGGTTTCAATGCAATAATATAGTAAGACATTAACATGTCACTTACAATTAAATAGTCTTTCAATTCTACCTTTAATAGGGAATTACTTCGAAATCTTTCAAAATGAAAAAAAATATGCCCCCAAAGAGGGAAAAGATAAAACTCATCTAAGTAAAACACACATCTGTGAGTCAAATCTTACTAAATTTATGTTCGAGTTATCTACTACATTAAAACAAGACACATACCAAGAGAGGTGCTTTCATTGTCGTAATAAATAGGTGAATGTTCAACGTAGTCAATGACTGTTCCATTAGTGTTTTTCTGCATTGCTGGGTCAAGTCCGTGACAAGTTTACAATGAAAAAAGTAGAGATGTGCATATTCTATGTCCTCAGAGCTGTAAATTCAAAATTAATGAACTCAATGAAGTTTAACATGTGATTCTTCTACCAACTGTGAAGACACAGCAACAAATGTTTGTCTTAAATCTCATACTTTTGAATATTGTTGTAGTAACAACCTCAAAGAGTGTAACATTAAGATAAAATGGACATAAGCAAAAAAGAAGATAAAAGATATTTAAGAAAATTAATCTTAATATTTGCACAAACCACACGAGTTGTATAAGCCATTTTTTCCCTGAACTCTTTCATATGGTAGCTTCTAAATTAGGTTATAAGCAGGCCTACATAATTTTTTTTCAATAAATGGCTGTTACCCTGTAGACAATGAGATTATCTTCAAATATAGCTGCTTTTCTAGAACTATGCTAAATGAAGCTTTGTAACACAGATTTTCCAGGTTTAATTTAACCCCAAAGCTGTTTTGAATAAACCTTAGTCAAAACATGCCTTAAAATAGAAACCATGTGACAGTTTGTGGGCGTTTGTGAGTTTGTATCTGAAATATTACAAAACTCAGCAAATATGGCTAATAATTCAAGTTTTGGCATTCCCTTCAATATGAGAATTCAAAGATAAACTTATAGTGAGGATAAGGTTTGCCAAAATTAAAACAGCATTTAAAAATCTCCATATGACATTATTAGGGTTTGGAAAAATACCACAAAATTTTATTTAAAAATATTATTTTAATTCTTTTTCATTTTTTTTGAGTCAGAGTCTCACTCTGTCGCCCAGACTGGAGTGCAATGGCCGCTCCTGGCCACCGCAGCCTCAACATGCTGGGCTCCGGAGATACTTCTGCCTCAGCCTTCCAAGTAGCCGGAACTGCAGGCGCATGCTACCATGCCCAGGTAATTTTTAAAAAATTTATTGTAGAGGTGAGTTCTCACCAAGTTGCCTGGGCGGGTCTCGAACCCATGGGCTCAGGCAATCCACTCACCTCAGCCTCCCAAAGTGCTGGGATTACAGGCTGAGCCACCCAACCCAGCCTATATTAATTCTTGAGACATGTTTAAACTGAGTGTCTAAAGTTCACTGATTTTCAATTTAATTGCAAAGAAAGTTCTAATAGATCAATGAGTAAAGAAATAATTACTCAAAGATTTACTTAATACTGACTATGTGTTCGGTCCTGTGCTAAACACGAGATAAAGATGCAAAAGACAATTTCAATCCTTGAAGGAGATACATTTAGTGAAACAATTAAAATGTAGCTTATAAGTGCTATAATATATAAAATGCTATAAGAAATCAATAAATATCTCATTCTGCCTCAAGTGGGAAGAGAAACGAAGGAAAAGAAAAAGAAAGACCATCACAGAGCTTAAAAACCAGAAAGTGAGAGAATGACTTTTCCAAGAAGACACGACAAACAAAACATTTCAAACAAAAGCTGGGGTGCAATGAGAGCACATCACTTTCTGAGGGGAATCCCGAATAGTCACATCCTGCTAAAAGAAAGGTGTTGAGTGCAGGAGGAACTAGTTAATGTTGCCTCCACATCATAACCTCGGAAATAACAGAATAATGTTGGAAACTTATTCACTTATTCATTTATTTACTTAGAGACAGGGTCTCACTCTGTCACCCAGGCTGGAGTGTAGTGGCACAACCTTAGCTCACTGCAGCCTCAAACTCCTGGGTCTCAAGTGATCCTTCCACCTCAGCCTCCAGAGAAGCTGGGGCTGTAAGTACCCGCCATCACACCTAGTTAACTGTTTACTTTTTGCAGAGATGGTGTCTCGCTATGTTACCCAGGCTAAACTGGAACTCATGGCCTCACTAGCTGGTCCTCCAAAGTGCTGGGATTACAAGTGTGAGCTACCACGCCCAGTGAGAAAGTTATTTAATCATTCGCTTGCAGATAACAGAAGGCAAAAACGGGGAAACTTATTAGAAGTTGAGAACAGTATCTCACATAATACAAAAAAATTCAAATAACTGGATCACAGAAAGAATAGAGAATAAAGTAGAGCCCTGAACAGCAAGAGTCCAGGGCCCTTCGCTTTCCATTTGCAGTCCATTCTGTGATGCCACTTCTCTGCTTTACTTCAGTAGACAAAACATGCCTGTGAGCAAGAAAGCTTCCAGGCCGTATGATCCAGTTTTTCCACATCCAATTCTAAGCTCCTGGGAGAAGGGACCTCATTTGCTCAGGAAAGCCAATAGATTGGTTAGCCCTAGGTCAGTCTTCCACCTGCGATGTAACTGACTGATATATATGGGCAGGGGTAATACCCTTCTTGACCTATATACAGATTCTTTACGAAGGGAATATGGGAAGTAGCAGAAAGTACGGGTGTCTCTATGGCACTTTACCTTTTACTACCTCTAATGTATACACACCCTTCTCAACTGACATATAATTTCAACCATACTCAGACCCAAAATGGTACAGCAATTAATATACTATTCTTATCCAATGCTATAATCCCAGAAATTAGAATAATGCCTAGCACATTCGACAAGAAGGCACTCGATAAATATTTGCTGAATGAAAGAATTATCAGATGAAGGAAGAATGCATTCACCTCACTCCTGTTAGGAAGCAACCCAAAGTCATAGCACACTACCTTATCCAGAAGTGATATCATAGGACCACTTTCCTATCACATCAGGTTCAGGTGTGATTCCTCACCATCATGTTATCCATGAATAAATGATAATTCAGACATCACCAATAAATCATACACTCAAAAATAAATGAAAAGCAGCATACCAGGACAACTGCACATTTTAAATATTCCCACTTAAAACATGGGAAAAGCAAAACCCCTTCCAGAACAATACCATGCCTCAGTCTTAGATTAGAATATATATATGTGTACACACACACATATATATATTCTGATATAAATGTATATATACAATGTATAAATTATAGCAAATACCACCGAGCAGGGTTTGTGAAGTAAATAATAGAACCTATGCCCTGCCAATAAATAACCACCTCTTTATGTTTTAAGCATGACACCATTATTTGCAATTATTCATTAACTAAAAAATGTAGAAGCTGGTAATACAAGAGAAAGTACAGCCAAATAACCCTCAGGAAAACTACAGGGATAGCACAGTACAACCAACCAACCCTCAGGAAAACTATGGGACTAACAAGGCTTTCCCATTCTAGGACGGCAAATCGGCAGAGCACGCGGGGCGGAGCGAGCAGCCGGCTGAACGACTCTGACGGGCCTTGCAACTCAGTGACGACTGACGGCGAAGACGGAATTTCAGCACGATTCTCAAACTGCTAGAAACACAGTTCTCACACAAACAGTAAGCAGGCATCCACGTTTTATTGAACTCATCCGTAAGGGAACCGGCACAGTGACAGTTCAATAAAGACAGACTAACGGGAAAAGGAATGTTTGGTCAATGTTTCCCAGAGCAATGAAGGGGTAACTGCTCTTTACAGGAACCTTTTTCTCTGCCTACCTCCCGTCCTTCACAAATCATTTCACCTCATCTGTTTTCTATGCGCTAGCTTCTAAATGTACAGACCTGTAAGATGTCTGGGCTTCAAACAATTGTGTGAGGTCTATCAAGCGGTTGTTATTTCCTGAGAGGTCAATAGGAGGCTCACGAACAACTCGCGGATGGCATTAAGAGGTCATAACTGACATATAATTTTGCCTTGCTTTGGATTAATTTTCTTGCAGAGCCTTTTGAAGCCAGATTCAGGCCTTAAAATGCATGGTTATTCCTGTGTCCTTAAGTACAAAAAATGAAAATAAAAACTTTAACCCAAGAATGCTCAGCTAAAAAAATGTTAAAAGTAGGCTTCTACCTAGAATTACAAGTTTGAAACCAGATAAGAAAAATATTAAAACATTCTGTTCAAAACATTTTGGTCAAAACTGTACTTAATTACATTTAAGATTATTATGACAAAGTAACTTACAGAATACCCACTAGGAATTTCTAGAGCTTCAATATGAAAACTCTTATTTTACCTCCTATCTTATCACTACAGATCTATTCCTAAGATACCCCACTTGGCCACTCGTGGGATATCTCATGACTTAGGCATATTGCCTTCATTTACCTTAATCTATCATCATCTCTGTATATTTTCAGACTGCAGGACACTAGATGATAGGAATGAAGGGAATTTCAGGTTTCATTTATATATTCATGACTACTTATAATCCCTCTATATAAACCCTTGCTGTGGGAGAATGATGGAAATGTTGACTATTGTTATATGAAATAAGTCAATAACAAAAAAAGTTTAATTGCTGACATATGCATTTAATACATACCCAATACTTTCCAAAAGGGCAACCTCTGTGGTTAAGACAAATTGGTGTGTGGTCCCATACACAAAAGCAGCTTCCATGACTGCTCTGTGTTCTGAAGAAGAGATAAGGGAGTTGGGAGACAGGAAGCGTTAGTTTGTGTGGCTTTGTGCCAACTTCTAATCTGAATATTAACCTACACCCTATGTGTCTATTACACCTAAGAAAAATCCTTTACAGGGATCCCAGTTGGAGAAACACAGGCAGTTAAAGAAGTTACAGAAAGTCTATTCTAGTCAAGGTAAGAGAAGAATCAAGAGGGAGTAGAAAATGAGTTATATTTGCGATAATAATATATGACAAATCTGTGGTCATTTCTTTCTAGTAGTAGGGAGGAAGATATAAATCCATCATGCAACTTTCATGTTATGCTTTATATACATATGTGTGTCTATGTTTATTGTTCTGGGTTAGTTTTTTAAAAAAATCAAACTTATTAAAGACACAAATATTTCTACAAGGCATATTAAGAAAAACAGACATTCTCCTACCCTGTATCCCATTTCCAGCTCCCAAGGGACAATCACTTTCAACTCCTCTACCATTTCTTTTGGAATTTACCTCCAACTCTCTAAATGGCATCGTTATACTCTTATTTCATATTATTTACTGACTTCCTACTACAGAAGATGATCAATTAGCTCTCTTTTCCGAAACCCAGCTCTACAAATGTACACACTTCCCATCCCTCCAACTCTCCCAATATAACTGTAATTTATATTAGATCAGTATTCAGTATTTATATTGTTATGACTCAGGAAATATTATGTACAAATGATCCATACTGTACAAACCGACCACTTTCCTTTTTTGAACACCGTCTTCACTGCAGCATAACTATCTTCATAAAGTTTTTGTTTAGATTTTTTTCTAATTTTTTCCTCAGCTCTTCCACAATTGTCTAACTCCCTCAATACTTCAAATACATCAAGTATACTATCAATTCCATCTTCTTGGAGGGATTTCTGCAGTCTTCAGATTTGCTCCAATATGGACTGGACTGTTGCTACTTGGCCTGCTACACAACTGCCTGAGGATTCTCTTACTCCTGTCTCTTGTCTTTTGGCTGTTACCCATACCTCCTTCTTCGTTATTTCTTCTATTTTCTCATTTTCTTTTCTTTTCTTTTTTTTAAGTTGGAATCTGACTCTGTCGCACAGGCTGGAGTGCTGTGGCACACTCACGGCCACTCCAGTGTCGACCTGCTGGGTTCCAGCAATCCTTCTGCCTCAGCCTTCGAAGTAGTCGGAACTACAGGTGCGTGCTACCACGCCCAGCTAGTTTTTTATTTATTGTAGAGACAAGTTGTCGCCAAGCTGCACTGGCTGGTCTTGAACCCTCAGGCTCAGGCAATCCACTCACCTCGGACTCACAAAGTGCTGGAATTACAGGCTGAGCCACCGAGCCCAGACTGTTCTCATTTTCTAACACCTTGCTGTGAAAGAATATATGGAAAAGACACTTTTTGCAGCCCTGCATCTGAAAGTGTCTTCATTCTACTTTTGGCCATTGATTTTGTTAAACTCTGGTCTGACCATGCAGTTCTTTGAGCTATGGCCGGGCCATGGTTCCCTAAATTTTTACCCACTCCCCTACCTTGGGGAGGTGAATCTTTTTTCTCTCTCTCACTCTTCCTCTCTCTCTAATCTACTTTCTAATAAACTATATTTTCCAATCTAAAAAAAATGCACTCTACTGTCACTTTAATTATAGTTGGTTCAAGTTATTTCCTCTGAGAATTCTGAAAAAATTGCTCCATTTCTTTCTGTTTCCAATGCTGCAATTGAGAAGTTCAATGCCATTCTGATTCTGAAGTCTTCAACTGCAAACTCTTTTTTTTTCCGCCTCTGGAAGATTTTAGAAGTCTTTTTTTTCTAATAATCTGAAATTTCCAAATGAGATATAATGGTGTAGCTTCGTGGTCCTACCTTATGCTGGACTCAACAGGCCCTTTCAATCTGGACGTTCAAATCCTTCAGTTCTGGGAAATTTTCCTCAAGTATTTCTTTGATGATCTCCTTCATTTTATATTTTATTTTCCCTTTTCCCCTCATTGCCATTTTCCAGACAAGTATCTTCCCATACCCCCAGTAATATCCTAGTATTTGAATCACATACCATCAGATTATTCCAAACTCATCACACCAACTTGCTGGAGTCATAAACAACCCCAGCCAGGATTGTTCCCACTCATTCCATGAAGAATTTAGCTTCTGTCACACTGTCCCTATCTCCAATATTATTCCTGTCATAATCTTTGGTGACTTCATTATCCACATAGATGATCCTTTCAAAATCCTAGCCTCTGACCTTGGAATTCTCTACTCCAGTATCTCTCTTCAACCCTCCTTGAACACTCACTCCATGCCTTATAATTACCAGTTACTGCAACCCCCTCCATGATCTCCATGTGTAGCCTTCCTCCACACAAACACACATCTCTAGGCCACTGTACATACATGACTCCAACCCATTAGGAGCTACAACCCATAGATTCTACTACTTGCCACTATCCTTTATGCCCCCCTCTGGTATTTTCTTCCCTCCTAATTAAGCTTAGGTTCCATGGTCAATCTTTATAATCATTCTCTGCCCATCAGGCTAAAATACAACCCACACGTAGTCCAGTACTCTGCCTGTTCCGTACTCACACTCACAAAAGTAAACATAGCTGGAGGGGAAAATGGAAAACAAAAACAAGCTAGCATCACCACGCTAATGGTCTCTCTTTAAATTACTGAGGTTAACTATTACTGCCCAGCAAATAGTCTTCATTTCCAGGTCTCTTAAACAACTATTTCAAAACTTCTCAAACTGGCTGACGACTTTATTTCTAGTTCACTGAGAAAAGAAAAGCAATTCAAAACAGACCAACAATCCTTCCAGAGATGGTGTTCCTCGCACCGTATCTATCGACCTATTTACCTGAATGGAGGCTCGTGTTTCTTCCCATCTCTCCTGTCGCCACAGATGAACCTTCTGTGCTCCTACCAAAAGAATCCCCTTCCTCTGCTCACTAGACTCCACCCCCTCTTGTCTACTGAAAGACCTTGCTTCAGCAAGTCCCCCCTCTTTTTCCTGCATGATGCATTTCCCCTTCCTTCTGGGTCTTCTCCACCAAAATACAAATATGCCTCTTAAAACAGTCTTCTCTTGCCCACTTATTCTTCTAGCCACTTCCCCATTTTTCTCCTTCCCTCAATTGCAATTTTTCTCTAACAGGTCTCTGCATTCACAGTCTCCACCTGCTCTCTACCTGTTTTGTCTCAAACCCCTCCTGATGTTTGAGGCTGAGGTAAGCTGTGATCGTGCCACTATACTCAAGCCTGGGTGACAGAGTGAGACCCTGACTCAAAAAAAGAGAGAGAGATAGTGGTTGAACAAGAACTCTGGAGCCAGGCAGCATAGGTTAGACTCCCTGCCTCACCAGTTACTTCTAGTCTACCTTTGGACAAATCACCTAACCTCAGTTTTCTAGTCACTAAGATGGGGAAAACTATTGTGTCTACTTCTTAGTGTTATTGTGAGAATCCAATGAATTTGAATAATTAACATGGTTTATAGTGGTAAATAATATCAAGTATTTACCACGACCACTCGACAGAAACTGTGCTTGTCAAGGGGTCACCAGTAACTTCCATACTGCTAAGCATTATAGTCTAGTGGCAGTTCTTAATTAACCTTTCAGTATCACTGAACACAATTGTTCCTAATCTCTTCCTTAAAACCCTATCTTTACCTTGCTCACAGGGAACTCCCACCAAATAGATCATTCATAGATCATTTCTTCTGCCTCCTGTACTGGTTCTTCCTTCCCTCACTGATCTATAAATGCTAGAGTATCTAATGGGCCCAGTCCTCTCCTTTCCATCCAGCCTTACTCACTGAGTGATTTCTTCTGGTCTCACAGCTTCATTTCTAAAATTTGCATCACTAATCTATATGCTCAACATAAAACACAACTTAATGATGTGCAACTACCTTGTTGATATCTCTACTTGGATATTTCATAAGAATGATGTCAAAAAGTGAATTCCAAAACTTCCTTTCTGAACGATCTATTCCATTCTCTCAACCTCAGTTCCTAGCAATTTCAAGTAGCTCAAGCCCAAACCCCAGAACCACCCTTGTTGCTGCTACTTCTCAAGCCACATCTAATATGTCAACAAATTCAGTTAACCCTCTCTCCAAAATACTACTAAAGTTCAGATGTATTGCCACCTGTGTCGCTAACGCCCTGGTCCAAGCCACACACCATCGTCTCTTGCCTGCATTCTTACAATAACGTCCTCATTTTCTCCTGTATTCTGTCCTTCCTCCTTCCGATCTAAGTCAGTCAGCAATATTTACTGAATACTAAAAACTACTATATGAGGTCCCATGAGAAGTATAAGAAAATTAAAATAGAAATACCTAGCACTTTCAGAGTACTTACTATACTCTAGGGACCATTTTAATTATTCAAATTCATTGGATTCTCACCATAACACTAAGAGGTGGGCATAGTTATTTCCCCCATTTTAGTGACTGGAAAACTGAAGTCAGGCAATCTGCCCAAAGGCACACTAGAAGTAACCGGTGAGACAGGGAGTCTAACCTATGCAGCCTGGCTCCAGAGTTCTTGTTCAACCTGTATCTCTTTTTTTTTTTTTTTTTTTTT